>NC_080400.1:56095000-56395000 GCF_030265065.1 Corythoichthys intestinalis | reverse complement strand
GATAAGACAAAAGATGAAACTCGTTATAATACTTCTGATTCCATTTTCTTGGGTTAGGACTATTGAGTGTCACCTGTCTCATTGGGTGTATCAACAGTGCTACTGAGGTCTGAATCCGTCACGTCAAAGGTAACCTTTCTCTCTCCAGTCAAAAGTGATGCCCCTTGAAGGAAGGACTATAAAGGAAATACAAAAATACAAAGTGAGAAAGAAAGTGTCCAATTTTCAATGTGTGAAAAAAGAAAGTGCTGGTCATCTAATGAGGACTCATTGCATGTTTTATGAGAATAACAGTATTTATCTTTCAACTGTAAAGGACATCCCATAATGATGACTAAAGATGTGTTCTTTAGTTTCTAATAAATTCAACTTTTTTTCTAAATAATATAAGGCCAGAGATTAAAAAAATAATAATAATAATAAAAATACAGTGGTATTTCTACTTACGAAAATACGAACTTTCAGGTTAAGACACGCCTCAAAGTAAAAAATATATCTTTACGAAAGAAATTTCAGGACGCGAAAGGCAAAAATACAGTACGGCTGGTAGTCGCCGTCCCCAGAGTTAACTTACTACACTTGTATTGCGCATTTCCACCTTTTTAAGGCCCTCAAAGCGCTTCACACTATATCCTCATCTACTTACTGGTAACGCAGCACTAGGAGCAACGTAGGGTTTAGTATCTTGCTCAAGGATACTTAGATGAGGGTAATCAGGACGGAGAATCAAACAAACTTCTGGGTTGGAGAACGAACCACGCCACCCTGCATGATTATCTATTCAATAAAGTTCAGTGTTTGCATTATTCAATTATATTTTTACGTCAATTTTTACACTTTTACTGCAAATGAATATGAATAGTGAGGGGGTGGCACAAAATATTAAATATGATGGTTCAGTTACTTATTTTTCCCCCTTCTGTCATTGTTTGCATGCTATCCTCATTAAAATATGAAAATTAATTAAATGAAAATATTAGTTTAAAAAAACTATGAATGTTTGGGTGGTTTTAGTTAAAGCAGACACTGTTTTTTTATCTGTGTAATTTTGACAAAGATCAGCTCATATTTGATAGCGATTTTATGCTGAAATGTGAGAAATTTCAAAAGGTTCAGATACTTTTTCATGATACTATAGTTTCACCCACACAAATTTTAAGTAGAGTTGTCCGCTAATTACTTTTTAACCGATATCCCGATATTGTCCAACTCCAAAAAAACGATACGGATATCAAACCGATCCTGATATATGCAGTCATGGACTTAACATATTACGGCAAATTGTATCGCGATGCCCAACTGGATACTTTTATAATGATAAATGTACTTTGAGGCAGATTGACTGGCGCAAAGCCTCTATATTCCTTCCCCCACTGCTGAAAAAAAATCCTAAAGAAAACACTGAGAAATGCATAAAAGTCATTCTAAGATTTATGTTTAATGTCGCTTATCGTCAGGGGTTATTTTGGTTTTTTCCAGGTCGATCCGAAGTTATTCGGTTATAGATCGGCCTAGACTGCCAGTGAACCTACCATGGCATGTGATATAATGCTCAATGCTCACCTCCTCAGGTATGGAACTGTCAAGCTGCTTGTGTTGCTCTTTTCTGTGATTGAAAACATTTCCACTCTTAAACATTTTCTGCAGCTCAGAAAAACTTGTCTCCTGGCAAAAGAAAGGAAATGCAATCAGACATTTATATGGTTTCTTTAAACTTGCAGCGAATAACCGCTGAATTACCTTTCCTTCGATGTCAGATTGCTGTGTGGAGTTGACCTGTGCCATGTGCAGAGTCTGTCTCTGCAGTAGCCTGTTGCTCTCTTTCTCCAAGAAGAGTTTGGTCTTTTCGATGGAGGCACATTGTGAGGCATTCAATCCGCCAAATCTGAACAGACAGTTGTGAAAGCATTTATTAGTATTTTGAAATAGTGAGAAAATTCTGATATGAACTGATCATTTGTTAAAATCAGTGTTAGTGTCTTAGTCTTTTGGACGATAATACTGATAAGTCTTAGTCATATTTTAGTCATTTCAAAATGTGTTTTCGTCTAGATTTGGTTGACTAATTTCGCCAACTTTTTAGTCGAAGTTTTTTCAAATTTAAGGCCGCAACAACTAATAGAAGAAATTGATTTATATATTAGTTGCCAACTAATTTGATAATCGATTTTTGCCAGCAGCTATAAGCAGTCCTGTTTGGGCCCTTGTTTGTGTGTAATGTGAGGATGCACACGCGCCAGTGATTAATGCAAGAGAGTTCACTGCTACACTCAGGTTTGGTTGCTGAATATATACTACAAAGTAGTAATATTACAAAGTGTCCAGAGTTATATTGTCTTTTGTGTTGTTAGAGCCAGTGTGCCTCCATCAGAGGTGAGTACCGGTAAATGAATCCAATTGTATTGTTTGTATTATTTGTTGATGAGACGTTACTACTTAGGACGGAGCGCTAAGCTAGTTAGTGATTATGCTCATCAGTGTCTTTAGTGCCCGTTTTTATTGTTTTGGAGAAGCATATTAGTACTTGATTTATTGTTAGTAAAGTTGTCTCATTTCTTTTTAGAAAGAAACCGCACACAAAATCCCATTCATATAACAGTTTCCAACACAAACTCCCATTCAAACTGTAAATTGTCATACAAGAGAGTGTGCTTTGAAATTTGATTTGGATTGTATTTATGAGCGCTTTGCCCACAAGAATAAATACTGTCAATCAACAGCACTTTTTTAAATTTCTGAATGAACAGGACTTTGGGCTGATTTATGTACTGAGAATTTTTTTTGTTTACACTGTGAACCTTTATTAAAAACATGAACAACTTTTATGTACTTAAAACGGTACAGTTGTAGACTACAGTTAAGTCAAGAAGCAGTAATAAAATATTGTTTGGGAAGGAAAGTCATCCATTTAGTCTTCATTGTTACTTACAACATGCTTAAAACAACTTAACTGGAAAAAAGTGACATTTATCCAATTCGTTGTTTAATTATTCACTCAATCAATCGATCATCAAAATAATCGCTAGTAGCAGCCCAACTCAAAACGTTTTTGTCAGTAAAATCAAAAGTTTTACACCAAATATAAATAAAAGTTTCCCCACAAATGGAATGAACACTGACAGACGAGCACATATTGTAGCGTCTACAAGGACAACGCCAACTTCCTGATATTTTACACCCAGCAGGAGAACAGTGCATTATTTTCAATTAATTATACCCAGCTGGACGCCATGAACTGTATAAAAAAAAAAAAAAAAAAAAAAAAAGTCTGAGCCTCAGAGGACGCTCGCTATGCTAACGCTACGAGTTACATTTAGGGTGTCATGATCTCTCAGCACATACCTTAAAAGGCTACAGCAAAATTGCATATTCTCTCTGGCCAAGATAAGAAAACAAATCTCACTGTGTGTGCGTGTGTGTGTGCAAGCCCGGAGACTGGAGAGGGCACTGCACTGGTGAGGAGTGGGGACGCAGCACGTCACATGAGTGACACAACCAGACACTGCTACGATGTAGGCTAACTAAACATAAATGTCACATATTGTGAACCAGACGGAAAGTATGGCACATTTCCATTTTGTCAGACGAAAGCTGGCATTCTCGTTATGTTTTAGTCTCCTAAGACACGTTTTTAGCTCGTTGTCGTCTCGTCGTTGTAATGAAAAAATTGTTCATTGACGAAATATTTTCATTATAGTCATTGTTGACAAAAACAACACTGATTAAAATGACAAAAAGTTTTTGATCTGACAGATACAAATAAATATAGCATTTTTAAAAAACTATCACCACCCTCAGAGCATAGCTAGGATAATATGCAGTATTTGATATAGAATAAAAGTGAATGAATACCGATCAGGGATCAGTAACCTATGAACTTATTGCAATGTATTATTTTATTTAAATTTAAAAAAAATAAAATAAAAAAAAAAAAAAAAAAAAAAAAAGGTCGACTGCACATACTCAAGGATGTCCCCATTACTGTCTGGTACAGAAGAATGGAGCTGGTCCCCCAAGTCATCAACATGGAGTGAGGAGTCCCTTTGGCCACTTGGAGGTGACGTCACCATGTTTCTGTCTTTCTTTTGCCTGGACGTGATTCCCTCTTCATTCAGTTCCATTTCACTGACAAGATACAGTAAGTCCAATCGATAAGAAATTGTTTATGCTCTTCAAATACATTTTGAATTTAATGACTAAATTCCTGAACCTTTCATTTCATACCTGACTTTGCGAGTGAGCTGGTTGCATCTTTCCTCCAGGATAGCCACCTTCCTCTCTAGGTGCTCTTTTTCCTCTTTTGACTTTCTGCTTTCCTCCCTGACTTTGTCCCTCTCCTCCCGCATCTTCTCCTCTTCTTGTCGGGCTTCGTTCCTCTCCTCCCGCACAACACGCAAGAGTTCTCGGGTTTCAGCTTTCTCCTCCCTCGTTTTCTCGAGCTCCAACTTCAGACAGTCTCTTTCCAGAGTCACTTTGTGTAAAGCCTAGACAAACATTAAATCTTTTTCTCTTTGTAATTGAACTTTCTTTTCAACGTCACAAAACACCCCACCTCTGCCCGTATGTCTAGATCCTCCTCTTCTTCTCCAAGTATCTTCCTCTTGCTCTTAAGATCTGCTATCTAAAAGTAGACATTATTAGTCCAAATCGCTTTGAATGTATCCTGGTCAGTTAATGAACAAATAGTAAGATAGAGACCTTGCTGAATAGCATTTCCTGCTCTTTCTTGAGCTCTTTGCCTCTCAGTTCTAACTGAGCGATCAGATCCTGAAGTTCTGACTTCTGCAGGACAAATAAAACAATTTGGAGTGATTGTGCACTGTTCTTAACTCTTTATAGGGCATCCGTTTAATTCATTTCAAATGTGATCTGATCTTTGTCAAAATCACACAGATGAAAAAACTGTTTTAACTAAAACCACCCAAACATTTATAGGTTTTCATATTTTAATGATAGCATGCAAACAATGACAAAGAGGAAAATAAGTCAGTGAACCCTCTGCCCACGGAGACATACAGCAATTGAAATCAATTTTTACCAACCATTTTAAGTCTGGTGTGTGCCCAATCATTGATGAGTGGTTTAAAGCTGCCATGCACACTATAAAACACACCTGGTAGGAAATGTCTTGATGATAAACATTGTCTGATGTGCATCACAGTTCGTTCAAAAGAGCTGTCTGAAGACCTGCGATCAAGGATTGCTGATTACTGGGTTCTAGATCACAGAACTGATTTGTGTACACTCTACCCCTTTCAATCACTTAGCTTATAGTCTTATAGACACCCCCACCCCCATTCTCCTCTTTCACTGGCCAATTGGCCCCCACATGGTGTAAACCGGAAATACATCTCGCTGACGATAGCACCAGCATATTAGTAACTAGTTTAGATGTTCAATGTATTTCTTGTTGTTGTTTATGTGTTTCTTTTCTTTCTTCTCTTGTATTTCTTTTCTTCTGTCCCCCCATAATCCCTTCCTGTTCGCTGCTTTGTCATAATAAAAAGGTATTTTGAAGGATCACAATGGGAGTATGTCAGACTCTCCATGTGAAACATTAAAACTGTTCAGAATCCGGGCACTTAGACTTCCATTCTCTGTGTCAAACAGCTGAACAGGACAGGTTTAAAAAAAAAAAAAAAAAAAAAAAAAAAAAAAAAAAAAAAAAAAGGATTGCTGATTTGTTTGAAGCTGGGTAAGGATACAAAACCATCTCTAAAAGTCCGGATGTTCATCAATCGACAGTCAGAGAAGTTGTCTACAAATAGAGAGAGTTTGGCACTGTTGCTTCTCTCCCAAGGAGTGGCCATCCACCAAAGATGACGCCAAGAGTTCAGCACAGAATACTCAAAGAGGTAAAAAAGAACCCTAGAGTGTCTGCTAAAGACTTACAAAATCACTGGCACAGTCCAATATCCCTGTGCACACATGAACTATATGTAAAACTGACCAAGAATGGTGTTCGTGGGAGGACTCCTCGGAGGAAGACAATGCTGTCTAAAAAAACATTGTTGCTCGTTTAACGTTCGCAAAAAGGCACTTGGACACTCCACACAAGTTTTGATAAAATATTTTGTGGACCGATTAAACCAAAGTTGAATTGTATGGGAGTAACACACAACGTCATGTGTGGAGGAAAAATGGAACTGCTCATCAACAACAACATCTCTTCCCCACCGTGAAGCATGGTTGAGGGAGCATGATGAATTGGGGTTTTGCTGCCTCGGGGCCTGGACAGTTTGCAATCATTAATAGAGGAATGAATTCAAAAGTTTATCAGGATGTTTCGCGGGTGAAGGGAAAAAAAAAACACTTGTGACCTTTTTGTGACCCGAACTGGATCCACATATTACAATAACTGCCTTTGAGTATTACTGCATGCCAGAGCGGTTAAGGTGGCCACCTCACAAGCAAGAGTGTCGTCGGCGCGCGGGTCCGTGGCCCAGCCTCGCCAAGAGAGGTGTGGGCTGGGAGCGAATAGCGGGGCGATGCTGAGACTGCTGAGGAGCCGTCAGAGTCAGCCGTGGATTAACGCAGGGGTTTTCAACCCAGTCCTCAAGGCACACTGTGGGTCCTGGTTTTTGTTCCAGCCGATCCAGCAGAGACAGTTGAACCAATGAGGCTTCTGCTAAAACAAGCCACACCTGACTGCAATCAACTGATTGCACTTGTAAAACACCAGATTGGGGAAAAAGTGTTGTCATCTTGTTTGGTAAGAATGAAATCCTGCACCCACAGTGTGCCTTAGTGGAATAGGTTGGGAACCCCTGGATTAACGTACGAAATCGCTCGGCCGCGTTCCATAGCCACTCTGACCCGGGGTGTTTGGCTCTCCGCTCATTTGTCAACAGGTAGGAGCTTCTTTCATTGCTAAGGGACATCTTGTTATGCTTTAACGGTAGCGTGGGGATTTAGGATTGACAAACTATATCTAGCGCTATTGTTTCTTGTGCTTGTGTGCTTTAACTGTAGCGTGGGGATTTTAGACGTGACAAGTGACAATCTAGATCTAACGCTGTGGTTATTCTATGTTATACTCGTTTTTCTGCTTGCTTATGTGGGATTATAATCAATAAACCTCATTTAGTTGCAATTTCTAATCAATAAACATTGTACATTTAGCAAAAGTGTGCCTGTTACTGACTCACTGCGAACCTTGACATTTCGGAAAACAGCGGGAAAACCTGAGGCCTTCTGTCAGACAGTTGAAGCTAAAAAGAGGATGAATGCTGCAACAAGACAATGATCCAAAACACAGAAGTAAATCAACTTCAGAAGAACAAAATACAAGTTCTGGAATGTCCAAGTCAAAGTCCAGACTTGAACCCCATTGAGATGCTGTGGCATGACCTAAAGACTCATGCCAGTCATCCCAAGAATCGCACTGAACTACAGCAGTTTTGTAGAGAAGAATGGGCCAAGATTATTCCTGACCGATGTGCCAGCCTGATCTGCAACTACAGGAAGCGTCTGGTTGAAGTTATTGCTGCCGGGGCGGGGGAGGCACTAAATATAAAATGTGATAGTTCACGTACTTATTTTTTCTGTCATTGTTTGCATATTATGGCTCCTTAATTTATTTTATGTAATTTATGCATGTAATTTTGGCTGTGATTGCTATATGAGTTGACATTTCTGCAAACCACCATTGGGAGATATGCTGCGTTCATGTGTATCGGTTGATCTGAGTTTCCAAGTTGGAAAATCGTTCTGATGTGTTGTAAAGTCGTAATGTGAGAAAAACATGGTTGCTACAAAGTAGGGCAGCCTATTTTATTGCTCCAACAATACATCACAAATTGAGTGACTGTTTAGCGGTTTTATAGAGAATCATTTTATCAATTACTTCAACACGTGAATGCAGCATCAATATTACGGTGCATGTGCCAAACTGCCAATCATACAGTTGATGGTGTAAATTACATATTTCCTTTACAGGTTAGTGCCAGATAAACTGCCTATCCTTGTTGTTAGTTTTTACCTCTGTGTTGATGTTTGTTTGGTCTCCTAGTCCTATTTCCATGTATTGTGAATTTAAATGGTTCAACTTTACCCTTTACGTATCAGGCAGTAAACTGCGGTGAACTCCTCTGTTCGCAAATTGATGTAGCAGATTAGTTGCCGTCTTATAGCTAACTGGCTATGAATAAATTGACAATTAAATCCAATTTGAGTGAGAGCCTCTAAAGAGCTAATATTGTGTTGATATGATACTGTGTGTGGTATTTGAACTGTATCAATACTGATACTATTAATTGCTATTCATTTATTTCACCAAAATGAATACAATCAATCTGTATTATTTAATTGCCAAGCTTCGGGATATAACCTTTAACAATTATGTATGTGTGCTCATCAAAATTTCCAGCAGTTTTCCAAACATTTCATTTGTTATTGCAGTCCCTGTAATCTATAACAAGATGTGTTACCGGTATTTGTTATTTGAATTATACAGCATTACTCTTGCAATTGGATATTAGAAAGTTATTTGCTTGCAGCAAGGATAAATAAGCAAGGAGTGAGGTAGCTAGGTAACCCACCTAGGCAACATAAACCACTTTTAGGTCACAACCTACCAGTTGAGAAACACTAATGAATTACATTACAGTTATAGTGATATACATATCCCCATTTCTGTCCATACATAGAGTAGCAGAGTGTAGGAAGAGGTGAAGGAGGGATGGAAGTTGATGAGCATGAGCAAAGGTGAACTGACTATCAACAAGGGATGTCCCAGTTTTGATTTTGAATACTGATGGCTGAAAAACAAAAAGCATCAGTTTTTTTTTAACTAACTTGTATTTTGCTTTGATTATATATAGTTTAAAGCAGTATGTCTGATTTTTTTTATGTGGTATAAGTGCTAACAAATTTTTTGCTCACTCAGTAGAGCCCCGTTGTGCCTCAGTATTTTAATAGGTCTAGTGACACCCTTGCTTGTATACTAAATGTTAATAGTGTGGCCTCATCACTCAAAATATGATGTCCACGTAAAGTCACTGGCCCTTTAAAAAGTTATTTGGGAACTTAGATAAGGTCATTGGGAAAAAAAAAATCTTGCCGCAACCTTTGCTTACTGTGTAAAAACTTATTTTACACCTGACCGAATTTGCTTTCGCAGTCGTGTTGATCACAAGATGTTCTTGGTTCAATGTCTTGAACAGCACGCCATGAACTATTTCTCGCAGTAACGTAAAAATTTGTAATCATGAGGCACAAGAAGGCACACTCAATGGACATGTTTTACATAAAAATAGTTTGTCATCATGACATAAAACGGAACCAAACCCAAAGTTTTTTTAAAGCACAAAAATGCATATGCACTCGCACAAATAAAAGCATAAAAGATCTCTGATAAACTCATTCACTGCCATTGATAGCGATAGACATCCAGTCCATTTGAACTTCGCTGTCAACAGCACTGAAAAGTGATTTTGTTGGCTCTTTTCCATCATTCTTCTCGTTAAAATGTTAACATTTTTCTTCACCATACGACACAGATTCAATGTCCGAGTCTAACTCATTTTACCCTGTGTGAATGTTTCAGCTCAGCCTTCTCTATCTCACTGTCAAGCTCTTTCTGGAGCCTCTCCAGCTGAAGCGCATGTGAGGCCTGAAGATGCTCTCTTTCACTTTGCAGTGTAGAAAGCAAGCGGTCCCTCTGGATACCTTCCTGCAATATATATACAAATCCATAAAATCAAGAAGTGCTCCACCATGTCACTAAAGAAATACAACCTGTGGTACAATTCTTCATTTATTATGTGGGTTGGACAACCTGCATATCAAACATGCACCGTTTGCTTGGTTTGATTCACTTAATTTTGTTTTTTTAATTCGTTAATTTTTTTTTTTTTTTTTTTAACAAATAGACTTAATTGCATCACCTATTCGTATATCTTTCAATGGAGCCTTTTCCCAACTGAACTGAGCAACTCACCTTTCTAAAATGCCCTAAAATGCCACAAGATGGCCCCAAAACCTTTTCTAAATAGAAATGACTGTACTTTGAATTCATGAATGATCAACACTGTGAGACAAATATCATCCTGTGGAAACACAAACCTCAGCCTGACTCCTTGGGGTAAAAAATACAAGAATTATGTAAGTACGTATAAATTCAGACCTGGTGTCTACTATATGTGGGCATCAGAGTCTCATACATGTAAACAATCACATGCATACATGGCATCGCCAGACATATTTCACTGGGGCACGTGCAAGTGAAATATTGATCTGCAATACCCCAGTATAAAATTCACCAAGTGGTAAAAAAATAAAATAAAATAAAATGAAATACTTTGAAGTTTTAAGTCTACATAGCATAATCAACTAGAATAAGCTGATTTACAGTGGTATTTAAAAGTATCTGAAACTTTTGGAATTTCTCACATTCCTGCATAAAATCACCATCAAATGTGATCTGATCTTTGTCAAAATCACACAGATAAAAATACAGTGTCTGCTTTAACTAAAACAACCCAAACATTTATAAGTTTTCATATTTTAATGAGGATAGCATGCAAACAATGAAGGAAGAGGGAAAATAAGTGAACCATCACATTTAGTCTTTTGTTCCCCCTTTGGCATCAATTACTTCAACCAGACGCTTCTTGCAGCTGCAGATCAGTCTGGCACATTGATCAGGACTAATCTTGGCCCATTCTTTTCTACAAAACTGTTGAAGTTCAGTCAGATTCCTGGGTTGTCTGGCATGAATCACTGTCTTTAGGTCATGCCACAGCAAAAATAAGTAAGTGAACCCTCTGCCTAAGGAGACTTAAAGAGCAATTGAAACCAGTTTTTACAAAAAAATTTAAGTCAGTTGCGTGCCCAATCACTAATGAGTGGTTTAAAGCTGCCCTGTTAAGAAATGTCTTGATGAAAAGCATTGTCTGATGTGCATCATGGCTCGGTCAAAAGAACTGTCTGATGACCTGCGATCAAGGATTGTTGATTTGTATAAAGCTGGGAAAGGATACAAAACAGTCTCTAAGAGTCTGGATGTTCATCAATTGACAGTCAGAGAAGTTTGGAAAATGGAAAGAGTTTGGCACTGTTGCTTCTCTCCCAAGGAGTGGTCGTCCACCAAAGATAATGCCAAGAGATCAGCGCAAGAATACTCAGTGAGGTAAAAAAGAACCCTAGAGTGTCTGCTTATGACAAACATCAACTCTATGTAAAACTAAAGAATGGTGTTTGTTGGAGGACTCCATGGAGGAAGCCACTGCTGTCTAAAAAAAACAACAAAAAAAACATTGTTGCTCGTTTAATGTTCGAAAAAAGGCAACAGAAGTTTTGGCAAAATATTTTGTGACTGATGAGACCAAAGTTGAATTGTTTGGGAGTAACACCCAACGCCATGTGTGGAGGAAAAATGGTACAGCTCACCAACATCAACACCTCATCCCCACCATGAAGCATGGTGGAGGAAGCATCATGATTTGGGGCAGTTTTGCTACCTCAGGGCCTGGACAACTTGCAATCATTAATGGAAGAATGAATTCAAAAGGTTATAATGATGTTTTGCAGGAAAACCTGAGACCGTCTGTCAGACAATTAAAGCTAAAAAAGGATGAATGCTGCAACAAGACAATGATCCAAAAAACAGAAGTAAATCAACTTTAGAAAGGTTTCAAAAGAACAAAATACACGTTTTGGAGTGGCCAAGTCAAAGTCCAGACTTGAACCCCATTGAGATGCTGTGGCATGACCTAAAGACAGGGATTCATGCCAGACATCCCAGGCTTCTGACTGAACTACAGCATTTTTGTCGCGAAGAATAGGCCACGATTAGTCCTGACCGATGTGCCAGACTGATCTACAGCTACAGGAAGCATCTGGTTGAAGCTATTGCTGCCAAAGGGGGTGGGGCCACAAAATATTAAATGTGATGGTTCACTTACTTATTTTTCCCCCTTCTGTCATTGTTTGCATACTATCCTCAATAAAATATGAAAACCTATAAATGTTTGGGTGGTTTGAATTAAAGCAGACACCGTTTTGTCATCTGTGTAATTTTGACAAAGATCAGATCACATTTTATGGTGATTTTATGCAGAAATGTGAGAAATTCCAAAAGTTTCAGATACTTTTTCATCCCACTATGATATGGTCATATTACTCTATTCGCTTCATATACACAGCACATGGCTCCTTAATATGGTAATTTATGCACGTAACTTTGGTTGTGATAGGCATAGGAGTTGATACGCTGCATTCATATGTATGCTGCATTCATATGTATCGGGAGATCTGAGTTCCCAAGTTGGAAAATCGTTCTGATGTGTTGTAAAGTTGTAATGTGGGACAATAACATGGTTGCTAAAAAGTAGGGCAGCCTACTTTAATGCTCCAACGATACATCACAAGTTGAGTGGCTGTTGGTTTTTATAGAGACCATGTAAAAGAGAATCATTTTTCAATACTCTAACAGCACATGAATGTAGAATGTTGTTATGTGTATGCTTAGTTGCACTTGGGATATCAATTTGATGGAAACCCCGAATCGACAGAACACTGGCACTACTTTTCGCTCATTGAAATTAAAGGCAAGAATGAGTCCTTTTACCCAAGTTTACGTTTGTGGATATTGGTTTTTGTACTTCAATTATTTTCAATATTTAATGTTGTGACTTGACGGAATATTCAAGGATAGTGTTATGCTTATTGTGCAGTAGGCCTAACATACAGTTTGAGAATTGCACTGGTTAATGGTGGTTTACATTTGTGTTTTCTTAACAGAATAATATATTTGATCAAAATCAATAGCAAATGTTCTAAAATACTGTATATAGTGTTTTTATTCTTCAATCAGATAATAGAAACATCTCTGATGCAAAAGCTTTTCTAGAGAGTATAATGAAATAACATGTAGAACATAAAAAGTAACATCAGTTACTTTGCTGAGTAACTAATTACTCTTACACTGAGGTAACTGAGTTACTAACTCAATTACATTTTGGGAGAAGTAGTTTGTAACTGTAACCAATTACTTTAAAGTAAGATTAACAACACTGCTGTTTACATTGACTGATGCTGGGCTGCTACTGAGGTGTGTAAACACCCCATTAATGGCGGCCATCACTAGAGGGCGACATCCAGATATCTCTACTTGGACTAGTCAATAGAGTAGGCTGACAGATTCGTGTGTCAACACGCACAGGCCAGAATGCGGTCATTAATAAATTATTTTTTCTGTGCGGCCCAATAGTGTATGTGCCACGGACCGGTACCGTGGTTGGGAATCACTGGATAAGACATGTGTTGATGCCTTTATTAAATCAAACACAATTATCTTTCCAGAATATTGCTACCGTTAGTCCTTCTCTGAAGCTGTAGAAGGCCCCCGAGGGTTCTGGACTGGTAAAAACCTTCTTCTTCCTGCCTTCGACGGGGACGGACGTGTTTCCTCCCTGCTGCTGCTTGCTGCTATCTTCGTCTGTTCTAGTCTGTCTGCTTTTTTTTTGTATTTCCTCTGTGGATCAACCACGGTTTCTCATACGAAAATGGATCTGATTAGTTGGTCTCTCAGCGCAATTGATAAGATTTTTTCAACAAGACACAGTGCACCAGGAGAGCCGTTTTGCCTGGACGGGACCTTTGCTGTTGGTTATGTGAGAGATTCATGGGATCACTGAGAGCCAGCGTGTCTTACTGTCCTGTCCGTAGAAGATATCGAGGATATTTGGCTGTTTGGAGTGATGGTTGTGGGGTTCTTTCTGCTTGGCTTAGGAGGTGCCCTGCTTTACCGGAAAGTTTCCAAGACGGCAGCTTTCAAGGAGATCAACAAATTGAACACGAATCAAACGGTGCGATTCAAGGCATTGGAAGATTGTGTCGAAGCTCGGACCGAGAACTGGCTCCATGGTCTCATGGTTCGGTCCGAGGAAGGACTAAGAAAAGTGTATGCTACCTTGAGCCAGATGACGGAACTGTCGAGGCAGACCGTGAGTACTGGCAAAGACTTAATGGACCTGAGATCTCGCCTACACCATAAGGAGCGAGAACTTGACTGAAGAACAACCGTATTTGGACATATTAAATTACTTATTCGGCTTAATTTGATCATAATTTTCCTTTCCTTTCCCGAACACCCTTACCCCACCACTCTCTTCTCCTGGAGAGAGCTGCGCAGATGGCCCTATCTCTTGATCTCTTCCCAAGGCCAGTCGCAGGGCCCTGTGACTCTTATTTTGTCTACGTATAAATAATGATACACTTGCGCATACACACACACTCACACACCACCCCCCACTTTAGTCCGCCACCGCCTTTCTCTTCTATCACTTACCCCCCTCCCCCTCCTCCAGCCATGACTGGTAGTTCTCCTTTTTTTCGTACAAAAAATCCCTGCACCTGACCTATGCGTCGTGTCATACCCTTGCTATGTTGTATGATATATGTGTGTCTACTTGTAACTTGCTCTGTAATTTCTGAAGAAAAGAAAGAAGTGGCAGCGCAGAACAAACTCTGCAGCGGCACGATGCTCACTCATCGAACGGAATTTCGTTGCATCTGTTGTCATCTTGTGAGAGTTGGTGTCAATGATAAATAAATCTCTGAATCTGAATGCGTTGTTGCTGGACAGTAAGATTCCAGATAGATATACAGTATGTAAATGCAGGCTTGCTGATATAATTGATTATTTTAGATGGGAGTATTTCTCTTCACAATAAGACAACAGATAGTGACAGATAGACCTTACCTCCTCCCGTTGCTTTGCTCGGATGTTGTTCAGCTCTCTCCTGTGTTCCTCCCTCAACTGTTCCAACTTCTTATCATGGTCACGCTGAACTTCCTCCCTTACTTCCAGGAGCAAATCAGACAGCTGCAGAGGTTAAGTATAGATCAATTTAATTGTAAGAAAAAAATCTGTACAATTGTGTTTAGCTAACCTCTCTGCGGTACTCCTTTAGTTGCTGTTCAGGACGTACGCCTATCAGTGATGGCCTCCTGTCTGTGCTAATTACCTTTACACACAATATAAATCATGATAATAACATTATGTGTTGTTCACATGTTCATTGCCGTTTTTTTAACTGCCCCCAAAAAACAAAATCACTAACTACCTCCTGTTTAAACAACTTCGCATTTTCCTCCTGGAGTATCTTTTTCTGTAATTGCGACTTTTCTTCCGACTCAGCCTTCAATCGCTCAAAGTCTAGCCTATTCTGAGCCTCCAACTTGTCACGCAGTGCTGCCTTTTCTTCTTCTTCAAGTGTGCTACGTAATTTTTTCAGCATGGTTTCACTCTCCTCCCTGAGAAAAAAAACAAAACAAAACACAAGACTCAGTGCAACAAGGTCCGTTAGAAAAAACTATGCACTAGGGGTGTGAAAAAATATCAAAATGGTGATAAATCGTGATACTTGGTATCCCAAAAGGTTATCGAAATGCTCCTGCCAAGAGTCGATACGGTATATAGTTTTAAAAATGTGTCAAAATTTTAAAAAATGATCATTTTAGGGCATTTACAGGTCACTTCCTGTTGAGTTTGAGTCACTGCTTATTCATTAGGGGATATTGCCAGGTAACTTCCTGTTCTGCAACCCAAAATTAAAAGGAAATGACCCTGAAATGACCTAAGATCAACAGGAAGTAACTCAGAAATACCCCAAAATCAACAGGAACTGAAAATCAACAACAAATGACCTGAAATGCCCCAAAATTAAACTCAATCTTTGCCTTTGACAGCCATACACATCAAATCCGTTTGAAGTGTGTGTGATACCAGCCACCCGGTTAAAATGGATTGGACGTCTACTATTGATAAACTCAATACAATTCACAGCAGAAGAATAAAAAGAGCTTGTTTTTCGGTTTATTAGTCGTTTTGTATAATATCCTAGAGTAATTTCCTGACCCATGTATCGATAATTGTATCGCCATAACGTGAGATCATCGTTATTGTGAACCTTATATCGCAAATCATATCGAATCATATCATGAGGTACCCACCCCTGTTATTCACCAATAATAAAAGATTTTCTTACAAGTCAGCTGTAATTCTTTTGTTTCATATTCATCTTTTAATATGAAACCCGAATGTCTTTAGTATACAACAAAAACATTTATCGTTTAACATTTATAGTATGTGTCACTCTGCTTCCAGTATGTTATGTATTTATTAGGGCTGTCAAAATTATCGCGTTAATGGGCGGTAATTATTTTTTTTAATTAATCACGTTAAAATATTTGACGCAATTAACGCACATGCCCCGCTCAAACAGATTAAAATGACAGTACAGTGTAATGTCCGCTTGTTACTTGTTTTTTGGTGTTTGGCGCCCTCTGCTGGCGCTTGGGTCCAACTGATTTTATGGGTTAGTACCATGAGTGGGCATGATGTAATTATTGACATCAACAATGGCGAGCTACTAGTTTATTTTTGAAAATTTTACAAATTTTAATAAGAGGGGTTTTAATATAAAATTTCTATAACTTGTACTAAAACTTATCCTTTAAGAACTACAACTTTTCTATCCATGGATCACTTTAAGAGAATGTTAATAATGTTAATGCCATTTTGTTGATTTATTGTTATAATAAACAAATACAGTACTTATGTACCGTATATTGAATGTATATATCCGTCTTGTGTCTTTCAATTCCAACAATAATTTACAGAAAAATATGGCATATTTTGTACATGGTTTGAATTGCGATTAATTACGATTAATTAATTTTTGAGCTGTAATTAACTCGATTAAAAATGCTAGTCGTTTGACAGCCCTAGTATTTATTATTATGTTTGTGCCCAACTTAATTTGGGATACAATCTAGTAGTGTGTGGTACATCTTATTTTAAATATCCTGCAGCATGTTCATGTTAGATTATCTGGCAAGAGAATCTGAAACGATAATCTTCTAGTGTATCATCAGGTAGACAAGGTTGTTGTTGTCCTTGTTGTGAAAGACCACGTGCTCTAATGGGAGGAAGTGGAATTACAGAGGAAACTGCGGTGGCTTACATACACCAAAATGTGCGTTTTTTAAAATCGAACGCACAGATTTCAACGTTTTTAACGTCGTTTTAACCAGAAAAGTCTGTTTCGGTTCAAAATCGATTAAACAAATAGCCATAATTAAAGAATTAAAATCATAATTCACGGGAATAAAGATGTTTTATTGCCTATTTTTACATTATGTAAACCGGAAGTCGTTTGGTTTCACCTGCTGAGACGTTTCCCAAAGTATGGTTTTTATCAACACAAAAATACTTTTGGCATAATATTAGGACAATGAAGTAATATTTGAAGAAAAAAAGTAGTAAAATTATGAGAGTAAAGACATTATATTAATTATATTTACGTTATGTGAACCGGAAGTTGTTCAGGGTACACAGACTTCAACTTTTGGCTACGTGAAGGTCGGTGTAAACACAAAACCCCATTTAGTGACAGCGTAAGGCAAGTGGCAAGATGTTGTGCTACACATCGCTGCCGGTCTGAACGCAGCTTAACTCTGACCTGAGCTCAAGTAGCTGCTGCTCTCTCTCCTTTAGAGCAGACTCTTTCAATGCTTCCAGTATCCTGTCAGATTCCTTTTTCAACCGGGCCTCCTCTTCTTGCCTCTTGGACAGAAGTTGCTGTTTAAGACTCCTGACAATGTAGGAAAAAACCTGTTATTCCATTGGGCACAATTGATGGCAATAATTGAGTGGGCGTCAAACACTGTCACTAGCACTAACATTAAAGCAAACGTTGTTAAAAATGAGAGTCATGAAAGTATAGACTAGTGCTCAGAAGAAATCATGTGCCAATCAGTGTTGTTTTCGTCAACAATGATGAGAACGAAAATATTTCGTCAATGAAGAATTTTTTCGTAAACGTAAAAACGTAGCTTCGAAGACAAGACCGCAACGTGACGAATGACAGTTTTCGTCAGAAGAGACGAAGAAAATGCAACATCGTTTCTGTCATATGTCCGCAATGTGTGACATTTTCATATTAGAGTACGTCAGCTTGCATCATAGTAGTGTTTTGGTCATGTCACTCATGTGAGATGTGCAGCGCCCCTCCCTCACTCTTCTCACCGGAGTTTAGGATACAGTATGTCTAAAGCTAGGCTGCGCTCAATCTTGCTTGTTTGGAGACACTGTAAGATTTGTTTTCTTATCTTGGAAAGAGAGAAAATGCAATGCTGCTTAAGCCTTTTAAGGTCTGTGCTGTATGATCATCAGTTGCTAAATGTAACTAAGCGTTAGCGTAGCGTTCGCATTAGCTTCAAAATGGCAAGCATCCTCTGAAAACGCTGGCTAGTCTTAAGCAGAGCCACTTGGCTTTTCTGGTCAGTAAGTCTAGAGGAGAGCCAGTTTGCGAAATGGCATTTAGTTAATAGTCCACCTTCAGCTGTTTTTTCCTTTTTTTGTAAATGAGCAATTACTGGGAAATACTGATTGCTTACATAAAGTTTGAGGCTTCCAGATGGGTGTAGTTGAAAAAGATGTACTGCTTTTCCCGCTTAGTGTACATATCATAATCGTAAGTGGAGCTTCCAGCACCACAGTTAAAAACCTAGGAGTTTTATTCGACCCTGACTTATCGTTTAAAGCTCACATTAAACAAACCTGCAGAACGGCCTTCTTTCACCTGCGCAACATAGCCAAAATTCGAAATATTTTATCTAAAAGCGATGCAGAAAAATTAATTCACGCGTTCGTTACATCGAGATTGGACTACTGTAACTCCTTACTTGCAGCTTGTGCTAAAAGTTCCCTAAAAGGTCTTCAGCTTGTCCAAAATGCAGCAGCAAGACTTTTAACAGGAACCAATAGAAGAGAGCACATCACCCCTGTGCTCCAGGCCCTTCACTGGCTTCCAGTCGAGTTTAGAATTAAATTTAAAATCCTCCTTCTTACATTTAAGACGATTAATGGGTTGGGGCCATCTTATCTGTCCCATGCTCTGGCTCCATACCGCCCCAACAGAACACTCCGCTCTCAGAATGCAGGTTTACTGGTAGTTCCCAGGGTTTCGAAAAGTACTGTCGGAGCTAGAGCCTTTAGCCACCAAGCTCGTTTTATGGAATCAGCTTCCAGCTAATATTAAAGAAGCCGAGACAGTCTGCACATTTAAGATTAGATTAAAAACGTTCCTATTCAACAAAGCTTATGGTCAGGCTAGTTGAAGTCGGAGGAGACTCAAAGTTTAGTCTAAGCTGCGCTAGAAGCTATAAAGCTGGGGGAAGTACAGCCACTGAGTTCTATCTCCTTTTTCTCACTCTACCTACCACTTATCTTACTTTATTTCTATTTTCCAATGTTAATATCTAGTTGTCTAATCTCTTCATCACTAGTCACCCGGTGTGGAGGGGCTATTTTTCAGCTGCAGCCTCCTGACTGTCCGGACCCCAAGCTGGATAGGCGTCCTCGTTGCTACCCCCGTCTCATCTGGCTAGATGGACCTCTTCTTGTTCCTTTACTCCACCGCATTTTTTACGGACTGTAATTTCGCCTGCTAATTCCCATTAGCGGTCCTAGGGCTTCCTGTCTATCCGTCCTGGGAGTGGATCTCTCCTGACTGTGGTACTCCCCAAGGTTTCTCGTTTTCTCCCGAAGACTCTGGAGTTTTTGGAGTTTTTCCTTGCCGACATGGAGGGTCTAAGGATGGGGGATACCCAGGACTTGAATTTATTTATTCATCTTTGTTGCTTCGTTTGCTGTTTCTGATTGTGTATCATATTGCCTCTGCAAACCCTTTGAGACGACATTGTTGTGATCCAGGGCTATACAAATAAAATTGAATTGAATTGAATATCATCACCGAGTTGGCGTTATCCTTGTAGACGCTGCAATATGTGCTCGTCTGTCTATGATCATTCGAAACTGTTGGAAACCTTTATTTATTATTAGATTAAAACTTCTGAATTTTACTGAAGAAAGCATTTCGAGGAAGTGTCGACTAAAACTAAACAAGACATTTGAAATAACTAAAATATGACTAATACACACAGTCATGTGAAAAAAAAACAGGACACCCCATTAAATATTCAGTTCTCTATTAAGAAATGTTCACATATCAATGTCTGATCTTGTTTTTCTTTATATCTGGAAAAGAAAGTGATTTGATTGCAGGTAAACAACAAAAATCAACATTGTTTTACATATTCAACCAAATACTCGTATATTATCAAAAATGCATGTTATAACTGAGGAAAAAGTTAGGACACCCAACCACCTAATAGCTAGTGTTATCCCTTTGGCTGAAAGGTTAGGGTTAGGTGAGGCGCTTTTTGTAGCCATCTAGCAGTCTGCCATCGGTCTGAAGAAAGTTTGCCCCACTCCTCAACGCAGAATACTTTCAGGTGTGAGATGTTTGAGGTGTTTCTTGCATGTACAGCCCGTTTCAAGTCACCCCACAGCATCTCAATATGATTAAGATCTGGGCTTTGACTCGGCAATTCCAGGACTCCCCATTTCTTCCTTTTCAGCCTGTCCTTGGTGGATTTACAGGAATGTTGTGGGTCATTGTCATGTTGCAGGGTCCATTTTCGCTTCAGCTTTAATTTTTTCACAAATGATCTCACATGTTCCTCAAGCACTCTGTGATACATGATAGAATTCATGATGGAGTCAATGATGGTGAGCTGGCCAGGTCCTGCTGTAGCAACGCATCCCAAAAGAATGAAACTTTCTTTTCCTGGAATGGTGTATTGGGTTTATGCTAAACAAGTCCTCTGCTCTGGTGTCCAAATAATTCAATTTTAGATTCACCTGTCCAAAGAACATTATTCCAGAAGTCCTGGTCTTTGTCTACATTCACTCTGGCAAACTCCAATTTGGCCTTCATGTTCTTCTTGGAGAGCAAAGGTTTCCTCCATGCACACCTCACACGAAGGTTAAATTTGTGAAGTCTCTTTCTGATTGTAAAGGCATGCACTTTCACATCAACAGTAGCAAGAGCCTGCTGTTGGTCCCGTGATGACATTTTAGGGTTTTTGGAGACTTCTTTTAGCATCTTGCGGTCTGCTCTCGGGATGAACTTGCTCGGACGGCCAGACCTGGGCATGCTGGCAGATGTTCTGAATGTCCTCTATTTATAGACTACTTTCCGGACAGTGGAATGGCTGATTTTATATTCTTTTGTGATATGTTGAAATCCCTCACCAGACTCATTAGCGTCTACAATCTTCTTTCTCAAGGCCTCAGACAGCTCCTTTGATCTCACCATGGTGATTTCTCTCACTTCAACAGTCAGTCACTGTTTTTGTGTATTATGTGCTGAGGAGTGGTGCAAACTTTCTTCAGACCAATATCAAAGACTGGTAGATGGCTCCAAAAAGCGTCTCACTGACGTTATTTCCGCCAAAGGAGGTAACCTAGCTTTTAGGTGGTAGGGTGTCTCAACTTTTTCCTCAGTTAAAATATTTTTTGTTGATATATTTGGTTCAATAAGTACAACAATGTTAATTTTTGTTGTTTACCTGCAATTAAATCACCTTTTTTCCAGAGATAAAGAAAAACAAGATCAGACATTGATATGTGAACATTTCTTAATAAAAAACTGAATATTTAATGGGGTGTCTTATTTTTTTCACATGACTGTAAGTATTTTTGTCCAAAAGACTTAGAATAAAACAAATTAAAAGGGGTGCTAAAATAAACACTGGTGCCAATAGACTGTACTTACACCTACCTCAATTTTTCTTCGCTTTCTTCTGTTAGCTTCTTTTCCTCCTCTTCTTTGTTTCTCAAATCCTCTTGAAAGAGACACTTTTTCCTCTCTCTTTCCTGCCTTAACCGGTCCTTCTCTGCCTCCTCCTCGGTCTTTAACTCCTCCATGAGGAGAGATATTCGCTTCTCCTTCTCTCTTTTCAAACTTTCCTTCTCCTCTTCTTCCTCTCTGATCATTGCCTCCCGGAGATGAAGCAATCTATCGTTCTTCTTCCCCATTGTTTGCTCTTTGCTCTCCCCTCTCTGAACGGCATCCCCATTCTTTTTGTCTTCCTGCCTACTCCTCTCTTTCTGGTGATTTTCTTTTTCATTCTTCCTCAACTCCGGTTCTTCAACTTCCCTCTTTTCTTTCCTTTCATTTTTCCAGATTGTAAAGTCTGATTCTTTTTCTAATGGGCTCAGATCATTCTTAGTGTTAGTTTCTTCTTCATTGATTGGAGTGTTGGACATTCTGGACAGTCGACCTCTAGATGTTTCAGGCCTGTGCAGATTTAAAGCTGAGTCGAGACCTGCTGCTGTTTCTTGGTTCCAAACACTCGAATGGTGGAGCACGAGTCGGTCTATCTTTTCCGGTTTGCCTGCAGGGTGCAAAAGCCTTTGGAAAAAATAAAATTTGAAAATGAATTCTGTAAAGCAATACGGCTTCTATATTACTGTGTTCATTTCTTTTTGTCAGTCTGAGAACAGAAAATGTGAGCCACTAACCTCTTGGCAGTCTCTCCCTTCAGACACATTTTCAACTCATCTTCCAGATCTTCTCCATCATTATTGTCGTCCAAAGGACTCACAGAACCAGAGAGATTATCTAAGTCCAAAACCTTATCAGACATCTTGATGAAACAAATCCAAAGAAAATGATTGATTACAAGTTGCTCCAGAACCACAGGACCAGTTACTGTCATTACATGTGCAGGCCCTCATTGTTCAAATAATGTAAGCAAGCAAACCGAACAGATTATGGATTTGAAGGAGACAAAATATTAAAGGTACTCGTAACCAATCTGATGCAAGGGTCGACAATATAAATGGCCCGGACATATTTTTAAAACCGTTTTAAATGCTCCCACCACTTGCCCGGTGGGGACAGTACAAATAATGCGTCGATTAAAAAAATAAAATCTTACTTCACAATAATTCCCAGTGGTTCCATTTTTTGATGATGTTACACTGTTCCAATCAAACCCAACCTTTACAGTCTATGCAGCAGCAGTTGCTCTCCGTGGGGCGTAAACACTCCTCGTTCGCTTGCTCCCTCCCACATGAACGCGCGCAACGTGATTACTGCTGCTGATTGATTGTTAGTATCTCAGTACCAACCTATCGTTATACTACCAGACGACATGTCACTGAAACACCCAGCACCTGGCCAAGCACTGGGGAAAAAAGACCAATCAAGAAAGAGAAAGTCACTGGAGGAGGTGAGGAAAAGTCAAATCCAATATGAAAAGGAGAGAAAAAGTTTCAGCCCCTGTGGCGACACCGCTGGAATTGGTTCGGCTATGATGAGACAAAAAACGAGGTTTACTGTGAGGTGTGCAGATCAAAGCCAACATACAGTCATGGACGACATTATTGGCACCCCTGGAATTTTTCCAAAAAGTACAGTTTCTCCCAGACATTAATGCAATTACAAAGGTTTTCAGCAGGAATGTGTTTATTTATTGGATTTGTGTTAGGAAAACACATAAAAGCTGAAGAGAAAAGCCAAAACGTACACAATTTTACACAGAATGCAAAAAATGGGATGGACAAAATTGTTGGCACCCTCAACTTAATATTTGGTTGCGCATCCTTTAGAAGAAATAACAGAAAGCAATCGCTTCCGATAACCATCAACAAGTTTCGTGAACCTCTCAGATGAAATTTTGGAACACTCTTCTTTTGCAAACTCCAGGTCTCTCAGATTTGAGGAGTGCCTTCTTGCAACAGCAATTTTGACATCGCTCTATAGGTGTTCAATGGGATTTCGATTGTCTCCATATTTCATGACTCCTTGCACACTGTCAAGGCACCCAGTGCTAGAGGCAGCAAACTACCCCAAAACACATTGGACCTCCATCATGTTTGACTATAGGCATTGTGTACTTTTCTTTGTAGGCCTCATTCTTTTTTCTGGCACTGGGTGCCTTGACAGTGTGCAAGGAGTCATGACATATGGAGACGATCAAAATGTTTTGTGTCTGTCATGGCACAAACATACATCAAATAGCACCAAGAAATGGTTGGAGACAAAGCACTGGAGAATTCTAAGGTGGCCATCAATGAGTCCAGATCTAAATCATATTGAAAACTATGGAGAGATCTCAAAATTGCTGTTGCAAGAAGGCACCCCATTAAATCCGAGTCTGCAAAAGAAGAGTGGTCCAAAATTCCATCTGATAGGTGCACGAAACTTGTTGATGGTTATAGGAAGCGACTGCTTTCTGTTATTTCTTTCAAATGATGTGCAACCAAATATTGAGGTGAGGGTGCCATAAGTTTTGTCCAGCCTATTTTTTGAATTTTGTCTAAAATTATGTCAATTTTGACTTTTTTCCACAGCCATTTTGTGTTTTCCCAATGCACATCCAAGAAATAAACACACTCATACTGAAACATTTGTATTTGCATTAATATTTGTGAGAAATGCTGTATTTTTGGGAAAAATTCCAGGGGTGCCAATAATTTCGTCCATGACTGTATGCATACATGTAAGTTCGAGAAAAGTTAACGAGTATGAAACCTTTGGTATGTGCATAATATGTGATCATTCATCCACGTGACTTCGAAGAAATGTAATTACGACGATTAGCTTGAAAATCGATAGCCATAATTGCCTTAGTCATATTGTCACGACAACCGAGCCGGAGGAGACTTCCACAGGGCGGTAAGGGGAAGACACGAAAGCCAAGCCCCCCCCGGAGCTCTCTCAGGCGGCGAAAAAAAGGGACATCCCCCAAACTCCTAAAATGCATAGAAATGTATCTATTCCGTATTGGTTCAATACGGAACGCAACTTCAAATTCCCAATTCAGTACAATTCCTTATTTCAAAGGATGGGTGGCAAGCCTATTCAAAAGTACTGTAGAAGTAAGCTAAGTGGCTAAGTGTCTGTTGGTGCTGGTGCACAGAGAGAGGTTGATAGAGAGACAGGATGCTGTGGTCAATTATTATTACTTATAATTTCATCAAAGTTGCACTGTTTGGCCTTTGAGAGCCAAAACTGAGGATTTGAAAAAGTTTATTCAGTTCATTCATTGTGTTTTTACTTATCTCACTGTTGTGCTGGTATTATACATGTTTTAATTTCACGAATTTAGCACTATTTTGGCCTTTGAGAGCCAAAGGTTTATTTAACTATTGTCACCCATACCAGGTATGCAATAAAATGTTCTACTGGATTCACTTTGTATACATACATATATATATCAAACGAAGTAGTATGGGTATGGTATCGGTATATGCCGATACTGCACAGCCAGGTATCTGTATCGGGGCCAAAAAATGGTATCGGTGCAACACTATCAATAACTGACGCGTTGACTGGGCCAGCGGTTTTGATAGTAGGGCCAGTGAACTTTAAAAGCCACGGCTAATTTCTCTTATTGTCTACCCCTGCGATGGTTACGCCACAAATTGCATTGCTGTTTGTTTTAATAATAATATAATGAGCAACAAGAAGGTCCATCAATGCAACATGGAAATGTGACAGGGGAAACCTTTAACTCACTGGCTGCCATTGACGGCAACAGACATCCAATCCATTTTGACTTTGAATAATTGCTTCTGACCTCTCCCATTGTAAATGGATTGTACGTCTATCTTTGTCAATTGAAATATAATATAATCATTCAGCAGATTTTAAGAAATGGCACCATAAGTGGACAAGATGTCATACGAGTACACAGCACACAAAAATAGTGAGCCCTACCTCGGCAGGAATGGGAGATCTCAAATTCAGACATTCCATCTTGCCAGGTTCCCCTTTATGCTCGCACAGTTCAAGGACACCTTGTTGTGCCAATGTCGGTTTCTCTCTTTCCATTTCAGAAAGGTCTACGGCCTCCTCATTCAGAGATGCTGATTGTGCCTTTTGGGCATCTGATTCATCTTTCAACTCTTTTTTCTCCCATTGTGTTCCTCCGTCACCACTGGCAACACAACTTTCCAACACCTCTTCTTCATCATCCGTCAATTTTCTCTGGCTCAAGGAGCATCGCTGCAAGTCTCCATTACTTTCACCATCATCTTCCTCTCCCCCATCTTGTCCATCCTCCTCCTCATCTACATCATCATATGCATTATGTTTATCCAAAACTCCCTTAGGGTCAGTTTCAGTTTCTTTCACATCTGTGTCATTCTCTTGAGAATCCCCACTAAGATGACTACCTTTCGCTTTTTTCTGAACACCTTCTTTTTCCAACACTTCAAAGACAATATTTACCTTCTCTAAGATCTCATCAAACTGGACTCTCTCAGATCTGCCATCTTGGTCTTGCAAACTGTCTATCCCTCCACCATCTCCTGTATTTTTCATTTTACCCTCATCACCACTGGATTTCATACGCTCATTTTCTAGAGTCCAATGAACCCCTTCCTGCTTTTCGACATCATCATCATCATCATTCCCGTTTTTGTCTTTACTTTTCTCATCTGCTTCTTCATTTTTATCTTTGGCCTCTTTTGTGTTCTCTCTCTCCTCAAAAGCCTTTCCTCCCTTCACCACAGTCTCACTGAGATGGTTTCGAACTGCCAGAGGAGACATGGGCCGGCCCCTCAAAGAGTCCTTGGTGTAGATAACCAGTCCGTCCATTCCAAAAAGATGCAAAGAAGAGAAAAATAGGGAAGGGTGGTGAGGGAAGCAGGCAGACAGACATGTCAGATTATTTTAACAAGCATGCAAAGATAGTGGCAGTGATTATTTTGACATGAATTCATGCAGGACTGACAGATTTTCGGCAAGACATGAGAGGACAAACAGTTAGTATGCATGGAAAATATCGGACGGACCAAATCAAGACACGTGCATTAGATAAAACAAATTAATTGTATGAGGGAAAAACATGTACACTGCTGGCCAAAAGTATTGGCACCCTGAAATTCTGTCAGATAATGCTCAATTTCTCCCAGAAAATGATTGCCATTACAAATGCTTAGGTGGTAATATCTTCATTTATTTTGCTTGGGGGAAAAAAATTTAATTATTATCATTTTACACAAAACTCCAAAAATGGGCCAGACAAAAGTATTGGCACCCTTAAAAAATCATGTGATGCTTCTCTAATTTGAGTAATTAACAGCACCTGTTACTTACCTGTGGCACATAGCAGGTGGTGGCAATAACTAAATCACACTTGCAGCCAGTTAAAATGGATTAAAGTTGACTCAACCTCTGTCCTGTGTCCTTGTGTGTACCCCATTGAGGATGGAGAAAAGAAAGTAGACCAAAGAACTGGCTGAGGACTTGAGAAGCAAAATTGTCAGGAAGCATGGGTAATCTCAAGGCTACAAGTCCAAAGACCGTGCGCAGTGTCATCAAGAAGTGTAAAGCCCATGGCACTGTGGCTAACCTCCCTAGATGAGGACGGAAAAGAAAAATTGATAAGAGATTTCAACGAAAGATTGTGCGGATGGTGGATAGAGAACCTTGACTAACATCCAAACAAGTTCAAGCTGCCCTGCACTCCGAGGGTACAACAGTGTCAACCCGTACTATCCGTCGGCGTCTGAATGAAAAGGGATTCTATGGTAGTAGACTCAGGAAGACCCCACTTCTGCCTCTGACAAAAAATAGCCAGGCTGGAGTTAAACAAAACTTACCTGAGAAAGCCAAAACCATTTTGGAAGAAACCTGTCTTGTCAGATGAGACAAAAGTGGAGCTTTTTGGGAAAAAGCATCAACAGAGTCAAACAGGGAAAGAGGGAAAAAAACGAGGTCTTTAAAAAAAAGAACACTGTCCCCACAGTCAAACATAGCGAAGGTTCCCTGATGTTTTGGGGTTGCTTTTCTGCCTCTAGCACTGGACTGCTTGACCATGTGCATGGCATTATGAAGTCTGAAGACTACCAACAAATTTGGCAGCATAATGTAGGGCCCAGTGTGCGAAAGCTGGGTTTCTCCCAGAGGTCATGGGTCTTCTAGCAGGACAATGACCCAAAACGCACCTCAAAAAGTACTAGAAAATGGTTTCAGAGAAATCACTGGAGACTTCTAAAGTGGCAAGCAATGAGTCCAGACCTGAATCCCATAGGACACCGGTGGGGATCTCTAAAATAGGCAGTTTGGAGAAGACACCCTTCAAACCTCAGAGACCTAGAGCAGAAGAATAGTCTAAGATTCCAGCAGAGCATTTTAAGAAACTCACTGATGGATACCAGAAGGGGTTGTTCGCAGTTATTTCGTCCAAAGGTTGTGCTACCAAGTATTAGGCTGAGGGTGCCAATACTTTTGCCCATTTTTGGAGTTTTGTGCAAAATGATCATGATTAAATTTGTTTTTTTTAATTCTCTTTTGTGTTTTTTCATTGCAAGCAACATAAATGAAGATATTACCACCAAAGCATTTGTGATTGCAATCATTTTCTGGGAGAAATTGAGCATTATGTGACAGAATTGCAGGGGTGCCAGTACTTTTGGCCAGCACCGTAACTGAAGAAGGCAGTTTACAGTGTGTGTAATTTATCTCAGCCGTCATTTTTCCTCTCCTATTTGATCGTTTATGAGAAAGCAGATTTGCTGGAGGTCAAAATGGATTTTAATGGCTAAAATAAAAAACAATTTGTTGCAATCTTAATATTTCTTTACATTCGCTTGGAACGCTTTGAGGTCGCAACTGGTAACATCCAATGGGATTAGTCCGACTTCCCACCTTCCTTAAATGCAGCGTAAGAGCACATGTACACACGAAGAACGTATTTGCGCACACATGAGGAAGAGCGCATTTGCCCCCACAAAAGAGTCGCGCAGCCGAGTGAGAGACAGAGAGTGAGGAGAAAGATTACAGCTTAGCTCATTGTCTAGCTAGGACTGAGCTTTAACGTCTCGGCGAGGACAGTACAATGACGTATAATACATGTTTTTGGATATTTACTTTGAGTTTTAGGAGTTTTAGAGGTGTAATTAAAGGGTTAATTCCGACATACGCGGAAATTTAGGTTATGCCGCCAACGTATGATTGGAACTTGTTCGTAACCCCGGGGCTACCTGTATACTGTTAAATTTTGTCTAATGAGCGCCGCTGTGTATAAGACTATGAGCTCCTTTAAATCAGGGCTAAAAATGGTACCGTTGACAACTGCATATTCATAACTGCCCCTCTTAGTGATATACTTAATTGTATGACTTTTGCTTTTCATCCACTTATTTGGTTATATTTCTTTTTCCTTTCCCTCTCTTACTGATTTAATGTGACATTTATGGATTGTTTGTGTTTTTATTTCTATTCCTTAATTGTCTCTCCTTTTTTTGAATTGTGCTATACAAAAAATGCCTTGCCTAAAAGTATAATTATAAAAAAATGAAGTTTGTAAATTAAAAATCATTAATTTTTTGTCATATTTCTTTAAATTGCTTATGAAGTATTAGTAAGCTGGTTGAATTAAAAAAATAAATAAATTGATAACATTTGTTTTTATGGTAACACACCAATACTACGATAAGTCACATTACCATCATACCTGCCCTGGCTAATGTCAGCTTGTATCTAGTGCTGCACGTACTTTACCTTGTAGCTTGCTAAGCTAAAGGAAGCTTTTGTTAGCACTAGAATGCACAACGCATGACTGTCTGCAATGGGGCTGGCCTAGAAAGTTGTTCAATACCAAGTAAGGTAACTAAACAATTTTTTTTGAAATGCCATTTTGTTTCTGTAGTAATAATAATAACCATGTTTAGCTACTTGGCGAAGGCAAATAGTGAACGACAAACATTTTCCCCCCAAAAGTTGTAGTCTTGTGCGACTTACTGTAATATAGTTTTGTTTTCATAATAACTCATTTTCTGAATAGTGTGACTTAAACTACAGAGCGATTTATAGTACGCAACATACGGTAACTCATTGACAGCCATTGTCGGTGATAGATGTCCAATCAGGTTTGACTAGGAGGAATGGCAGTGATCACTCAATGTCAGCATCGCCCAGTCAAAATTGGTTGGACATCTATTGCTGTCAGTTGCACTAAACGTGATCATGGACAATATACATTGTGTATATATGAAGGACACAGGTCCACAACTACAGGCTGATTCACAGATTTGAAATCGTTAGATTTAATAAACCATTGGTTTCACATCAATTCCACAAAGGCTAAGTGGGTACACTGTCTGCTCACCCACTTTGCCCTTTGTGGATTTGACTTGACATCCCAGATATAAACTATGAAAAACAAAAAAAGTCAGGGTGACGATTCTGTTAAAAGTCAGATGGCAAAACAGTAACAGTGACAATAGGTAGACAATAGGACAAAGAGGAAGGTACAATGGCAGCCATGCCCATAGGACAGATCCCAGCAGCAAAGAAGCTACTTGGAAAAACATCCTGGGTCATGGTGCAATGTCATACAAAATAAAAATAAAAGAGAAGGACAAAAGAAAGATGCACAGGAGGAAAAGATTAAAATGTGATTAAATTAGAAAATGGTAAAAAGGTAGTGAAACTGAAAACACTAAAGATAGAACAAAAGATAGTTTTACCAAAGCTAGAAAAAGAAAAAAATGTAGTAATAAGTGACAGGATTATGGGTGCTTATTGAAAGTTGGCTAGAATAGTTAGCAGTTGTAGAGTAGCAGAGATTTAAAAATAATAATAATAATCATAATTAATTAAAAAAACATACCAGATGTGATGTTTTACACGTTCCAGTTTAGGCATTACTAAATTAAAAACATTTTTGCTAATATACTACATATATATTGTTAAACTAATTCAATGACCACCTCTTACAAAAGATACCACCCAGCGTAATGAAGCTCAATTTCAGCGAGCTTTTAACTTCCTTCAAACTAACTTTCAAACTAGAATGACACCATAAACTTCATTAATATTGACGTGGCACTTCGTCATTCTTTGCATAACACCTTATAAGAGGGAGCCAAGCTTCATTTAGTAATAGCCGAAGACGGCACACGCTAATATCGGATTTAAGCTTGGATTTACTTACAACTGGATTTAACTACGAAAGCTGTACCGCATACAAACAGGAAGGATTGTCTCAGGAGTGACTTGTTCAAGGATTCAAGGTAAATATTACATTTTTCGTACCATGCATGCGTGATTGAAGCATTTATTCGCCGGAATGTTCTTCTTTGTTTACACATGGAGGCGACTGACTAGCCTCATAGTTTACTTTTAACCAAGAATCGAGACTGTTTTAAGTCCATATCTATAAAGAATTCAGGGATTTAAGCATTTATACACAAGAATTTTCGCCAGAAAAAGCTCTGTTTACATCAGGCGGCCGCTAGCCTCATTCACTAACAGAATAGCATTGTACTTCGACAATATACAGTGGGGCAAATAAGTATTTAGTCAACCACTAATTGTGCAAGTTCTCCCACTTGAAAATATTCGAGAGGCTTGTAATGGTCAACATGGGTAAACCTCAACCATGAGAGACGGAATGTGAGGAAAAAAACAGAAAATCACATTGTTTGATTTTTTAAAGAATTTAGTTGCATATCATGGTGGAAAATAAGTATTTGTATAAAATAAGTACCCTAACCCTAACCCAATTCCAAAAAGTTAAATCTCAATACTTTGTTATGTACCCTTTGTTGGCAATAACGGAGGCCAAACTTTTTCTGTAACTCTTCACAAGCTTTTCACACACTGTTGCTGGTATTTTGGCCCATTCCTCCATGCAGATCTCCTCTAGAGCAGTGATGTTTTGGGGCTGTCGTTGGGCAACACAGACTTTCAACTCCCTTCACAGATTTTCTATGAGGTTGAGATCTGGAGACTGGCTAGGCCACTCCAGGACCTTGAAATGCTTCTTACGAAGCCACTCCTTTGTTACCCTGGCTGTGTTTTTGGGATCATTGTCATGCTGAAAGACCCAGCCACGTCTCATCTTCAATACCCTTCCTGATGGAAGAAGATTTTCACTCAAAATCTCTCGATACATGGCCCCATTCATTCTTTCCTTTACACAGATCAGTCTTCCTGGTCCCTTTGCAGAAAAAAAGCCCCAACGCATGATGTTTCCACCCCCATGCTTCACAGAGGGTATGGTGTTCTTCGGATGCAATTCAGTATTCTTTCTCGTCCAAACACGAGAACCTGTGTTTCTACCAAAAAGTTCTATTTTGGTTTCATCTGACCATAACACATTCTACCAGTCCTCTTCTGGATCATCCAAATTCTCTCTAGCGAAGCGCAGACGGGCCTGGACGTGTACTGGCTTCAGCAGGGGGACACGTCTGGCAGCGCAGGATTTGAGTCCCTGGCGGCGCATTGTGTTACTGATAGTAGCCTTTGTTACTGTGGTCCCAGCTCTTTGTAGGTCATTCACTAGGTCCCCCCGTGTGGTTCTGGGGTTTTTGCTCACTGTTCTTGTTATCATTTTGACGCCACGCAGTGAGATCTTGCTTGGAGCCCCAGATCGAGGGAGATTATCAGTGGTCTTGTATGTCTTCCATTTTCTAATAATTGCTCCCACAGTTGATTTCTTTACACCAAGCGTTTTACCTATTGCAGATTCAGTCTTCCCAGCCTGGTGCAGGTCAACAATTTTGTCCCTGGTGTCCTTCGACAGCTCTTTGGTCTTGGCCATAGTGGAGTTTAGAGTGAGACTGACTGAGTTTGTGGACAGGTGTCTTTTATACCGATAATGAGTTAAAACAGGTGCCATTAATACAGGTAACGAGTGGAGCCTCGTTAGACCTCGTTAGAAGAAGTTAGACCTCTTTGATAGCCAGAAATCTTGCTTGTTTGTGAGGTGAGCAAATACTTATTTTCCACTGTAATTTGGAAATACATTCTTTAAAAATCAAACAATGTGATTTTCTGTTTTTTTTCCCCACATTCTGTCTCTCATGGTTGAGGTTTACCCATGTTGACAATTACAGGCCTCTCTAATCTTTTCAAGTAGGAGAACTTGCACAATTGGTGGTTGACTAAATACTTACTGTATTTGCCCCACTGTACGTAAAATAAACGCTAACTGCACGGTTTCTTTGCTTTTAACCAAGGATCACGACTGTTTTACATCTATATCTATGAAGAATTCGGGGATTTAAGCATTTATTCACAAGAATTTTTGCCAGAAAAGCTCCTTTTATGCCAGGCGGCCGCTAGCCTCATTCGCTAACATAGAGGTATTGTACTTCATCAATATATGTAAAATAAACGCTAACTGCACAGTTTCTTTGCTTTTAACCAAGAATCTAGACTGTTTTACGTCCATATCTATGAAAAATTAGGGGATTTAAGCATTTATTCACAAGAATTTTCACCAGAAAAGCTCTATTTATGCCAGACGGCCACTAGCCTCATTCGCTAACAGTAAATAGTGTATAATGATAATAGAGGGCTATTGTATTCTATATGATTGTATATAGACTTTATTAATAATTTATTTACATATTGTTTATAATTGATTCTGCATGTTTTCCTCAAGTATTAAGTTTCTGATGTTAAATTGAGTGATTTATTAGCTGATGAAAACTTGCAGTTAATTAAAAAAAATAAGTTGCTATTTTGGTCAAAAACTTTCATGATATATTAAATATTGCTATTGATCCTAAAAATATAGGCGATAAACTCTGCATTTGGTGATTTTTGTGCATCTAGTGTAAAATCTGAGACTTTTATAGCCATTTTAAGTTGTGTTATACTTATATAAAAAATAATCGGGATTTTATAAGGGAACGACTTTGAATTTTTTGATGCAGCTGCTCATGGAGACTCATATGTGGCTAAGGTAGGTGCCTGTTTTGGTTTTAGGTCTGTAGCAGCTTTGGTTTTAAAAATATTTGAATTGGAAGTTTTTGAAAATAGGCTCCCTATGAATCGGCCCCGTTTCCCGTGTCATGTCAATAGGTTATGAAGTCTATGAATGACACATTTCAAACTAAATCCTTTTTTAAGCCATATCTATTTCTTTTATAGGAGTGAGAACTCTAAACAAAGCATTTAAACACTGAAACATTCTTTTCTGCTCAGGAATAAAAGTAAACAACTATAATTTGACATGAATTTGTATTATTATATGCTTAATATTTTCTCTTTTGATAACTTACAGAAAATGACTATTACGGTAATAACTTATTACTATCACTTCAAAATAAATCCCTACGGATAACAAGCTCTTTTTCAGAAGTATATTAGCTATTACAGAGAAAAGACAAAATTATGTTGGTCATTTCCAAAGTTGCAATACATACTGAATATTGAATAGTGGTCCTATGAATTTGATGAGCACTTATAAGTAAAATGAATAAATAAACTGCATTTTCAAAGTGGGGCCACATAATAAAAAGCAATAAAAATGAGATTTTTACTTCCTACATTGGGAGCGGAAAAAACTGGTATAGATAAAAATATATATATATTTATTAAATTTGGGGGTTTGCAAACAGGGCTTCTTCGCTATTGTACTACTAATCATTGCAAAAGAACTCTTCATTTAATTATATACTGAATGTGTGTGTTTTCAAATAAAAAAATCAAAGCCCTGAAATTTTTGGCAATAATTAGTGTTTGGAATATTCATCTTAAATTTCAAGAGGAAGCTAAAAGGCACTACAACTGTACATAGCTAGGGAACATTAATTTCATTTTCTCTTAAGTTGCATGGCTAAGGTTACGTTCACACTGCAGGTGAACTCTGATTGTTTGCCCCTATACAACACGTGTCTGGTTGTTATCATGTTGTGTTAACGTTCCAATTCTGTTTTTTTTTTTTTTTTCAGATCTGTCCTTTGCTCATTCATATGTAGAGAAAATCTATCCAACTCTCTGTAGAAGAACGCATATCCGTATCGAATGAGAGCAGAGGTGGGTTGTAACGCATTACATTTACTGTTACATTAAAATTTAAATTAATGAAAAATTATATCAAAAGCGTTTTTATTGTCCCTTAACATACTGGTGAACGGAGGTCAAAATAAAACAGATAAAAATAAACAAAATAAACAGAAAGTGACCCATAAATACCCTAATATCAACAGTAAGTGACCCTGAAATGCCCCAAAATCAACAGTAAGTGACTGAAAATCAACACCAAAGGGTCTGAAATGCCCCCAAATTAAACTCATTGGTTGCCCTTGACCGCCATTGACATCCAATCAGTTTGAAGTGGGAGGGATGGCAGCAAATAAACAAATGTTCATTGCTGCCACCCTCCCAACTTAAACAGGTTGGACGTCTACTAGTGATAAACTCTATCCACTTCACAGCAGAAGGATGAAAAAAGCTTGTTTTCTGTTTATTAGTTGTTTTGTAGAATGATTAGAATTAGAATGATTAGAATGACCAATGTATTGATAATTGTTGTTTCGCCATACCATGAGATCACCGTTATCATGAGTTTTGTATCGCATATCGGATTATGAGGTACCAAGAGGTTCCCACCTCTACGCAAAACCACGCCCACAAATAAAAAAAGTCGGACACCTACAGTGGTGTGAAAATGTATCTGAACCTTTTGGAATTTCTCACATTTCTGCATAAAATCACCATCAAATATGATCTGATCTTTGTCAAAATCACACAGATGAAAATACAGTGTCCGCTTTAAAGTGCGTACGACAGGATTAAAAAGAAAAAGTCTTAAATAGCATTATTATGTGAATTAGAATCATATTTTGAGATGATTCAATACAACAAATTGGCAAAGCGCAGGTGACGAGAAATTAGTCTTTTAATCTGCGTTTTAGCCACATCTACCATTATACGGCTGTAGCGTTTTAGCCACATCTACCATTATACGGCTGTAGCGTCACCAACAGGAGGATGACGTCGGCAGGAGAATGGTTTCATCTGATTTGGACTTCAGCCCATTGAGGGGGAATTATTCAGAACGAGGATAATGCGACGAAGACAGCAGCAAAATGTCATTCTTTCGATCTCTCTACTCCAATATTTAACAGAATATTCTTTTTATCAAAGTATTTTTCCCCAATTCATAAATAAATGGTATCGTCATGACAAATAACAGTCTTGTTCTAAATGGAATATGAAATATTAAAAATGCATTTACTCAGTACGACATGGCAAAATTACTCCATAATGGTCAAAACTGTCTTGCACTTCTTGCACCTCCCGAACTATATTTTATGCCACCGGCTTTTGTCATTTTCCTGCCCGCCCTGGCTTCCGAGACGCAGGAAAGAGCGTAAACAACGGCAGGCTGGCAGTGGTCATCACCGGGAATAAACGCCAAAAATTGCCCATTCTCGGTGGAAAAAAAACGGCAGACATCGGACCACAGAGCTGCGCGTGGCCAAGCCGAGGAAAGCGCATTCTCGGCGGGCATGCAACGAGGACCGATCAGGCTGAGTCAGCCAACCCGTCATTGTACTGGGGCCACGGCAGGCTGCCAGGGCTCGTCATTAAGCCGACGAAAATGCATTCTCAGCGGGCACGTGAAGAGAATCTGACGAGCAAAATCGCCGTTCTCCTGGGGCAGGGCTCGTCGCCGGGAATGAACGCTGAAAATAGCCCATTCTCGGCCGACATCGGAGCACTGAGATGCTCGTTGCCAAGCCGAGGAAAGCGCATTCCCGGTGGGCACGCAAAGACAACCGGGGGTGTGGGGGGCGACAAACCGCCGATCGCCGGTCACAAAATGCAAGCCACTTCCTTATTAAAACATGTGCCATGATCCATGTTTTTTGACATAATACAAAACAATGTTTATTACCTTCCTCGTAAGTCCAATGGTCCCACAGCTGTCAGAATTGTTTACAACAATCTCGGGGTGAACGGGAACTTTTTGAAACCCAAAAAGGCTCATACGCCTCCTGGTGCAGCAAAATTTTCCTCCAGCACATTTGGCTGGCGTGATGCGAAAAATAAACAAATTAATTCGCAAAATCAACTGAATCCGCAGTAGTTCTGCATGCTGTAGTACTGGATGTATACTACATATGACTATCCCGCTGATGTCACATTCGGAATCCTCATCAATCCAGGAAGTTGCTCATTTTCATGGCGCGGGATTCAAACAATTGAATAAATATATCGATCGCTTCCACACACATCCAAGCAGTCCATTTCATTCAGGAGCATAAAATGACGCGGAAAATATGAAATAATAGGTTTTCATATTTTAACGAGGATAGCATGCAAACAATGACAGAAGGGGGAAAATAAGTAAGTGAACCCTCTGCCTAAGAGTATAAGGCGCTTCTTATGAGCAATTGAAACAAATTTTTACCAACCATTTTAAGTCAGGTGTGTGCCCAATCATTGATGAGTGGTTTAAAGCTGCCCTGCACACTATAAAGCACACACCTGGTAAGAAATGTCTTGATGAAAAACATTGTCTGATGTGCATCATGGCTCGTTCAAAAGAGCTGTCTGAAGACCTGCGATCAAGGATTGTTGAATTGTATAAAGGTGGGAAAGGATACAAAAACCATCTCTAAAAGTCTGGATGTTCATCAATCGACAGTCAGAGAAGTTGTCTACAAATGGACAGTTTGGCACTGTTGCTTTTCTCCCAAGGAGTGGCCGTCCACCAAAGATGGCGCCAAGAGTTAAGCGCAAAATACTCAGAGAGGTTAAAAAAGAACCCTCAAATGTCTGCTTAAGACTTACAGAAATCACTGGCTCAGTCCAATACCTCTGTGCAGACATCAACAAAATGTAAAACTATGGCCAAGAATGGTGTTCATGGGAGGACTCCACGGAGGAAGCAACTGCTGCCTAAAAAAGCATTGCTGCTCATTTAATGTTCGCAAAAAGGCACTTGGACACACCACAGAAGTTTTGGCAAAATATTTTGTGGACTGATGAAATCAAAGTTGAATATTTTGGGAGTAACACACAACGTTAAGTGTGGAGGAAAAATGGAACAGCTCACCAACATCAAAATCTCATCCCCACCGTGAAGGTTTATCAGGATATTTTGCAGGAAATCAGACAGTTGAAGGTAAAAAGAGGCTGGATGCTGCAACAGGACAATGATCCAAAACACAGAAGTAAATCAACTTCAGATTGTTTTCAGAAGAACAAAATACATGTTCTTGAGTGGCCAAGTCAAAGTCCAGACTTGAACCCCATTGAGATGCTGTGGCATGACTTAAAGACAGCGATTCATGCCAGACATCCCAGGAATATGACTGAACTACAGCAGCGAAGAATGGGCCACGATCAGTCTGGCACATCGGTCAGGACTAATCTACAGCTACAGGAAGCGTCTGGTTGAAGTTATTACTGCCAAAGGGGGTGGGGCCACAAAATATTAAATGTGGTGGTTCACTTACTTATTTTCCGCCCTTCTGTCATTGTTTGTTGACTACCCTCATTAAAATATGAAAACCTATAAATGTTTGTGTGGTTTTAGTTAAAGCAGACACTGTTTTTTCATCTGTGTGTTTTTTTACAAAGATCAGATCGCATTTGTTGGTGATTTTATGCAGAAATGTGACAAATTCCAAAGGGCTCAGATACTTTTTCATACCACTGGACCCGTAGAGTTGCATAGGAATACTGTGTGGTTGTGACTTAAAGCATTTTTTTTTTTTTTTTTTTATTTTAACTTAACAATAAAACAGCAAAAACCTGATGGTTTAAAGCAGTACGTGGGGTACCTTTAATTCCAAAACCAAATTTTTTTGGTGCCTTTTTCAAACCCTACAAGAAAGCTTGCAAAATGCAAGCTATAGATAATGCTCTGTCGTCGACCACATGACCAACTGAATGTCAAGCCAGTCACCCGAGGATTTTTATGCTTGCTCAAAGGTAAGTTAATGATCAATTTGTAAAAAATAACATTGGATAGCATGTAGTAAAAGCGTAGACTTCACTATTAAGTTAGTTTGCCAACATTTGACTGCCTACTTGTTTACTAGCTTGTCACTACACAAACAGAAAAAAATATATCTAAACTGTCAAGACCCTAGCTCCACTGCATACTGCAACCCTCTATTTTTAGACAAAATTCATTTAAAAAGAACAAAAAAAAATCATTTCATTAAAAAAAAACAAAAAAACAGGTCTATTGCCAGCTGTAATAGTGGAAATTCAGAAATTTGAACTCCTGCCATCATCCATAAATCGTTCGTTCACTCAATCACTGCCACTGAGAGAATTTGACAGAGCCTCGGTTTACCAGTTTTACAAGGAGGCGGGGCTTTGCGATAGGTCCATTGGCAAATGGTAAGCATCATCTTTCCCAGAGCATGTGAAGGTAGCCTTAATTCCATAAACACTGTAACAAGTGACAACGAGTCAGTGTGCGTGCGTGTCGTTTCCCAGCCGCATTACATTCACAATGCAAGTCACATATCTTTTTGCCAGATAAATCTGAGTTTTTATATATCTGTTTAACAAAAAATCCAAATTGGGCATCACGCCCTGCAGTGTGACCATAGCCTACTAAGTGTTTCGTTTCTATTTGCCTAAATCTCTATTCAGCAAAATTCACAAGTTATTTTTCCCCACCCACTCTGTATTCATTCAGTCTCACTGTATCTCTGACCTGCTAAAGACACTGTGTGACACAGTGGCAAGACTAGAATGCATCAAATGCCTGTTGTGAATGAAGACATTCTACTCCATGAAGGAAAACAGTACAAAACAACAGTGTAGCATTTTGGTGCTATCTATGAGCGTACCTGTCGTGACTGCGGCTCAGAGCTCTGGCCCCCAGATATGTCCTGCATTTCTGGTTCAGTTCTTTCTTCTGCTCGAGCTGCACCACTGATGTCACTATCCTGACCCATACATGTAAGAAACAGACAGTCATAAAATGAAGTCTAAAGGGCAAAAAAATATTCAAACAAATCAAGCGTATGACTTTTTTTTTTCTCCAAACTAAGTGATATTATCTGCGCACAACGCCATCACTAGGCTCAAGTGTAAAACAACTTTTTTGTGCGTTTTTTATACCTCATATTGTATGCCCCCTCCAAGGTCATCAAGATTTAGGTGGAGGTTCATCAGTTGCCGGTCTGAAGACCGTTGACTTGACTGAGAAAAAAAAAATTATGAATATAAATCATCACGTCATATCATAAACAAATGCTGTGAACCACAAAGTACAAATGCTATAGTATTAATATTAATTAATATAGTAGTAAATGTATAGTACATATGTACAGGGTGACCCTAAGAAAACAGGAACTTTTTAACAATCCAATAAAACCAAGAGTGATGGAAGAAAACTAATTCATAGTAATTGAAACCTTAAACATGCCAATTAAGAAACCATTATGGATTTTTTTTAAATTACGCCCTCCTGTACGAATGCATTCCTGAAATCTGTTCAGATTCCTCATTGACCGCTGTAACATCGCCGCAGGAATACTGTGAATTTCAACCTGAAATCACTATGCTTACTAAAATTGCAGTGTCTCGCACTGCTGCCACTTGCTCATGTGCACACTTCAAAATTCCCGTTTTTTTTCTTTCTAAACATTGGTCATCAGCAGTTCAAGAATGCATTTGTACAGGAGGACACTTTTTTAAAGGACATAATTTTGAAAAAAATTAAAATTCCATGATTGTTTTTTTTTAAATTGCATGTTTTATGGTTTCCATACGGTGAATATTTTTCCTTCATCACTCTTGTTTTTTTTTTATTGGCGTGCTAAAACATTTTTGGGAGTCTCCCTGTACAATGCGGAAAACAAGTATTGAACATGTCAACTGTTGTCAGTTGTTTCCAAAGCTGCAGTTGAATTAACATTGTAATAAAACTGTAATGAGAAAATAGTTGATGTGTTCAATACTTATTTTCCCCATTGTATGTTTAACAGTTGCAGTACTGTACCTCATTTTCTAAGATTTCATCACCATCATCAAATCCAGGCATGGCGAGATAGACTTTTTCTTCCTTCTTAGAGCTTAAAACACTTGCTGCACTGCTGCTACGGAGAGCCTGACAAAAAGGAACATAAAGTAAAGTAAGTATGTAAGTAAGTATGATTAGTGGTAGTTCAGATTTGTCTTCTGAGGAGTAAAAAGTGGTATGAAAAAGTATCTGAACCTTTTGGAATTTCTCACATTTCTGCATAAAATCACCATCAAATGTGATCTGATCTTTGTCAATATCACACAGATGAAAAACCAGTGTCTCCTTTAATTAAAACCACCCAAACATCTATAGGTTTTCATATTTAAATGAGGATAGTCTGCAAACAATGACGGAAGGAGGAAAAATAAGTAAGTGAACCCTCTGCCTAAGGAGAATTAAAGAGCAATTGAAACCCATTTTTACCAAACAATTTAAGTCAGGTGTGTGCACAATCACAATCAAGTGGTTTAAAGCTACTTTACCCACTATAAAACACACACCTGGTAAGAACTGTCTTGATGAGAAGCATTGTCTGATTTGTGTCATGGCTCGGTCAAAAGAGTCTAAAGACCTGAGATCAAGGTTTGTTGATTTGTATAAAGCTGGGAAAGGATAGAAAACCATCTCTAAAAGTCTTGATGTTCATCAATTCAGTGGAAGAATGAATTTAAAAGTTTTTCAGGATGTTTTGCAGGAAAACCTGAGGTCATCTGTTAGTTGAAGCTAAAAAGAGGATGGTTGCTGCAACAAGACAATGATCCAAAACACAGAAGTATACTGTATCAACTTCAGAATGGATTCAGAAGAACAAAATACACGTTCTGGAGTGGCCAAGTCAAAGTCCAGACTTGAACCCCATTGAGATGCTGTGGCATGACCTAAAGACAGGGATTCATGCCAGACATCCCAGGAATCTGACTGAACTACAGCAGTTTTGTAGAGAAGAATGGGCCAAGATTAGTCCTGATCGATGAGCCAGACTGATCTGCAGCTACAGGAAGCGTCTGGTTGAAGTTATTGCTGCCAAAGAGGGGGGGTGCACAAAATATTAACTGTGATGGTTCACTTACTTCTTTTCCCCCCCTTCTGTCATTGTTTGCATACTACCCTCATTAAAATATGAAAACCTATAAATGTTTGGGTGGTTTTAGTTAAATGCACAGTGTATCACAAGTATTTAGTCACAATATACAAAGTCACAAGTCTTTCTATCCGTGGATCCCTCTCACAGAAAGAATGTTACAAATGTAAATGCCATCTTGAGGATTTATTGTCATAATAAACAAATACAGTACTTATGTACTGTATGTTGAATGTATATATTCGTCCGAGTTTTATTCATTTTTTTCTTAATGCATTGCCAAAATGTATATGATCGGGAAAAATTATCGGGAATGACTGGAATTGAATCGGGAGCAAAAAAAAGCAATCGGATCGGGAAATATCGGGATCGGCAGATACTCAAACTAAAACGATCGGGATCGGATCGGGAGCAAAAAAACATGATCAGAACAACCCTATCAGATACTATTATATAATGTCACTGCCAACAGGTACCTTTCTGGAGAAATGTGAATCTCGAGCAAAAAAAAAAAAAAAAAATTCCCTACAATTTGTTATGTTCCAGTTGTTACTGCTAAGGATTCAAAGCTTACTGTATTGCATATTTAGTGATAACTTTACCATTGTTTCAATTGCTTTTACATTTTGTGAAATGAGTATAATTTATTTGAAATATCACCCGAAAGGGCCACAGTTCCACTTTTTTTGGACTCGGTGTCACAAGACTGTCATAATGATGACATGACACCTATCATGAATATACAGTAGGGAGAACAAGTATTTGATACACTGCCAATGGGTTTTCCCATTGTGAGTGTATCAAATACTTGTTCTCCCCACTGTAAATTAGGGTTTATGACAGATGTCATTGAGTGTCATCTAGTAAATTATGTCACTTTTGGTGCAATATTGAGATTTTTTTCAAATTTCTTTGGGTTGGGATTAGAGTTTAGGAACTGTGCTAGGTTTAGGACACTCAGTTCGATTGAATTTTTAAAAATAAAAGCATTTAAAGTAATTTTCCCCTGCCTTTTTTTATACAGAAAATCGAACCATGCACTTCCAAAACTGAACCATAATTATATTTTATTGTACTGCTACACCCCTACAACAGAGTAGTTTATAACGTAAAAATCCAGTACATAATTTAATAAGAAATACCCCAAGTGGCCGAGGAGATGCTTTGAGGGGTTCCAGTCCGCCAGATCCAAGGGAACATGAGAAAACCGATCCTGGGACTCGACGAAGGCCAGGAGCATCTAGACTACCAAGAGGAGCCAAGCTTCCAAGTGGAGGTGGCAACAATCCCAATGTTGTTCCCTACAAGGTATAAGGCAAAAATTACAAAGTCAGACACATCCAGAAATGCCAACCCCGAGTCTGACCTCTCAGCAACATTGTGGATAGTTTGGTCGGAACATTTTGACTTTGTGAAAAACACTTGCATCTCATCCAAAAGAGAAAAATGGCAACAAGACCCCAAACAATACTAGAATGTTTTAATTACCGGTATTTTTACATTAGCACAATAACTGGGCTCTGCAAGTGGTCTTTGAGGGCCTTGTTGTTGCAGTCATTGCATTTCCTTAAAAGTGTAAGTCTGTGGAAAGAAGACACTTTAAACTTGTCCGTGATGATGAGGAAAGACTCAAAAAATTTTGTGGCACATCCTGCATTGGCCATCGGGATGAGAAGAAATCTTTGCACGACAGTACACACTTTCTGGAATGTAAAAGACATGAAAACAAAAGTATGGTCTACATAATGAAATATTCACAGCACGTAATAATTTTAATTTTAATTTTGGTGGGTGGGGCCATCAAATTATCGTGGTGGGGAGGTTTGTGTGTCCCAGTGATCCTAGGAGCTATGTTGTCTGTGGCTTTGTGCCCCTGGTAGGGTCACCCATGGCAGACAGGTCCTAGGTGAGGGACCAGACAAAAAAATGCCTCAAAAGACCTTCTATGATGAACACCAATATTGAACTCAGTTTTCCCTCGCCTGCACGCGGGTCACCAGAGCCACTCTCTGGACCAGGCCTGGAGGTGGCGAGCGCTTGTTTGCCAGGTGTGCACCCATGGGGTCCAGCCGGGCACAGCTCGAAGAGGTAACATGGGTTCTCATTCCCATGGGCTCACCACCTGTGGGAGAGGCCAAGGAGATCGGGTGCGCAGACTGATGGGTGGCAGTCGAAGGAGGGGTCCTTGGCAATGCAATGCCCGGCTGCAGAAGCTGGCTCTTGGGACGTGGAATGTCATCTCTCTGGTCGGGAAGGAGCATGAGCTTGTGCCTGAGGTTGAGAAATTCCGACTTGATGTAGTCGGGCTCACCTCTACACATTGCTTGGGCTCTGGTACCACTCTAGAGTTGCCCATAGTGAGAGGCGACAAGCAGGTATAGGAATACCTGTTGCCCCCCGACTCGCCGCCTGTACATTGGGGTTTACCTCAGTAAACGAGAGGGTAGCCTCCCTCCACCTTTTGCACAAAACAGCAGTTCAGAGTACTCACCCTTGTTGGAGTCCTTGGATGGGGGTGATGAAGAGTTCACCCTCTGGGGACTCCCTCGTTCTGCTGGGGGACTTCCATGCTCACATGGGCAATGACAGTGAGACCTGGAGGGGCGTGATTGGTAAGACTGGCCCCCTCGATCAAAACCCGAGGTGCTCTATTGTTGGACTTCTGCGCTCGTCGCAGATTGACAATAATGAAAACCATGTTTGGGCATAAGTGTGTCCATATGTGCACCTAGCACCAGGACACTCTAGGCTGCTGTTTGATGATAGACTTTGAAGTTGTGTCATCGGACTTGCGGCCACATGTATTGTACACTCGGGTGAAGAAAGGGGCGGAGCTGTCAACTGATCACCACCTGGTGGTGAGTTGGCTCCGATGGTGGGGGAAGATGCCAGTACGGCCTGGCAGACCCAAATGTTTTGTCATGGGAGTTCGCCCAATCAGTGTTTTGTGTTCTTGGAGAAAGCATTCGACCGTGTCCCCTGGGGAGTCCTGTAAGGGGATCTCCGGGAGTACGGGGAAAAGGAATAGGATACAGGGGGTCTGGTCCCTGTATGTCCGGTGTCCTTCTGTGGTCCGTGTAGCCCGTTTTAAGTCGGATCCGTTTCCAGTGAGGGTTGGACTCTGCCAAGGCTGCCCTATGTCATTCATAACTTTTATGGACAGAATATCTAGGGGCAGCCGAGGTTGTTGAGGGGGTCCAGTTTTGTGGCCGTAATATTGCATCTCAGCTTTTTGCAGATGATGTAGTGTTGTTAGCTTCATCAAGCTGTGACTTTCAAGTCTCACTGGAACGGTTCGCAGCCGAGTGTGAAGCGGTCGGGATGAAAATTAGCACCTCCAAATCAGAGACCATGGTCCTCAGTCTTTGGATCTGGTCTGTGGGTTCAATTTGACTCTTCTCACCATCTTTTACCCCTGCTTATCCGAGATTTGACTTGGCCTGCCCCTCCTGACCTTAACTCAAACTGTGCCTGCTCTTCCATTTCCTTACTATGTCCCTCACAGTGGAAAATTACAGCTGAAATTTCTGCAACAGCTTTTTGTTTCCTGTCCTTGAACTATAATGTTGAATAATCTTGTCTTTCAGAACATTTGGAAGTCGTTTTGAGGCTCCCATATTTCCACTCTTCTACGACGCAAAGAGGAAAACAGTTTGCCACCTTAAATACCCTTTCTCATGGTTGGCTTCACCTGTGCATGTAGATCGTCAGTCAGCTTGTCAAACAAATTACGAGTTCCAAAAATTAGTACTAAAGATTTTCCAATCAATAAAAACCCAATGGGTTCCCAAATGTATGCACCTATAAACTTAATTTCCCTTCTCAAATACTACCGTGTTCATCTGCTATACATTTTTGTTTCAAACAATCAGTGATTTAAAAGGAAAATCTTGAAAATAACAGGGTTGCCCAAACTTTTGCATACCACTGTACACGAAATATAGGAAAAAACAAAAGTACATCACCTGTCGCGGAGAAGTCATGCAACTTTGTAGTATGTCGCCAGTTTTGTCTTCCTTTTCAGTTGTATCCGTTGATCAAAGACATCCCAAATGCATATCCTTTGATTATGATTTTATCATGAGTCATTTGAGATTCCTAACTTTTTCTTTTTTCTAGTGGTCGACAAAATCATTAATTCAGAGTGTTTTAGAAGGTTATAGCAGCTTTTGTTGAAGTAGCCTACACATTACTGAGCTGTGGCCAAGTCATGCAACTTTGTAGTATGTCACCAGATTTTTCTTCCTTTTCAGTTGTATCCATTGATCAAAGACATCCCAAATGCATATCGTTTGGGCCCGCCACAGTCTCGTTTGCCCCCCCCACCGGGGGGAAAAAAAAAAAAAGAAATCAGATGCGTCAGTCAGCCGATTACACAGCTGTAGCCCACTCCACTCTACTACCCGCGCGAGCGAGAGCGCGCGTGTGCGTGCGTGCAAACACACAGACACGCGCCAACAGGTCGCGCTCATAGGCGGGACTACTAGCCTGGTACACCAGACTCATAGCTGTGCTATGCAGGCATGAAAATCTCTCACCTTTCGGCGAAATTCGCCGTTTTGAAGTCAAAAAGGGCGACCTACGTGAATTGCGTAGATCCGAGGAGAAATTCTTTTTGGGAGGAGTGGGGGGGGGGGTCGGGAGGTTTTATTTTATTATTATTATTATTATCATCATGTGATTAACTTAGTACGTAAACTAAGCACTTAAGAAATCGGTTCTTTAAAATAGTGACACTTGGACAGTCAGCAAATCCTTCTAGATGCTTCGCTGATGAGAACCAATCATCGGCCCAAGCTGCGTTCCATTATTCCAAACGCGCGCACTCCTTACGTGACCATGGAGTGTTCGGAGAGCCTTTGGTTGCATTGCAAAGCTGCGAAAACAAAAAGCAGGCCTTATCCACACCGGGGCAGACCAGCGCGTAGCATACACACTTGCCTGTATTTGCCAGCAGATTGAATTTGGTGAGTAATGGTGTCAATCGTTTTCACATTTTGCGATATAAAAAAGTTACTGCCATTCGTTGCAGCTTGCGTTGAACACTGCCAGAGCTAGCCAAATCTCCCATGAAAAAAAATAGCTCCCGTTAAATTGGCGTCAAGCTTGTGTATTTAGCGGTAATATAAACGAAGAAACACACTGTTGAGTCAAATTAAGCGGCATGCTCTCGGATGGAGGGGGCGCCTCGCATCGCTCCCGTCGTCCGCCTGAGACGCGTTATTTTCGGCTGAGACTTGAACTGACGGCCGGTGTCGGCACAACACCGGCCCGACGAGTGGTGGGAATGAGTCCTGCTTCTTAAAGCTTTTCAGAAATACAGGGATCCCTCGTTTTTCGCAGTTAATGGGGACCAGAACCCACCGCAATAAGTGAAAACCGCGAAGTAGCCCCCCCCCCCCTTTTTTTTTGTGCGTGTTCAATGCATTTATTCAGATTTTACATTGGAAAAAAGATACATATATATGACAAGTTTTTTTCACTTTTTTCACCAAAGTATCATTTATAAATGGTTTTCAAGCACTTCAAAATGTAAGAATTATGAAAAGTTTTAAACATGTTACTGCCCCATCGAATTATTTTTAAACAAGAATAAAGTAGTAAGAAAATGCTTGGCTTTATTAAATGCTTCATAGTGAGTCTACTCAAACCCTCTCAGGCTTTGGTAAACGGTGATTGACACATGTGCAAAGTTTTTCTTTTTATATATATTTTTTGTTTGAAGCAACTTATTTGATTGAATAATAAAGACACAAATGTCCTAGCCAAAATGTGGCCCAGACGCAAAACAACATTACTTCAATGGAAAAATTTGTTTCAATCAAGAAAAATAGTTTTCAAATGCTTTTTTTGTCTCAAATTTATTTTTGCAATCAAAAACAATTTTTTTTTATTTAAGTGACTTTTTGGGGATTAAAAGTATATACTGTATTTTGATTGAAGCAATTTTGTTTTTGATAGAAGTAACTTTGTTTTTTGATTGAATAATAAAAACACAAATCTACCTCCATCGTTATTGAGAGAGAAAGAAATTAAGAAAGCTTTAAAACTAAAAGCCACCGGGGAGTCTGTTTTTTTGTTTTTTTAAATATTTATATTTCATTACATAGACATGCCTCGTAGGGAAGGGAGATTGAGGGATAAAAAAAGGAGTTAGATGAGGCTGCTAAAGGCAGTGGATACCTCATCAGCTGGGTGAATAGCAGACCTGGTAAGAACAAGTTTGCAAGGATAGTCGGGTATTAAATACAATTATAAACACAATTACAATGTTATTTTTCTATAAGATTTTATGTCATTGCTTTATTAATCATTAGGTGCTAGAGTTGTTAAGTATGGATAATAATGAAATAATAGTTTTAAGAAAACTGTGCTGTTGGTGGTTCAGTGACCATCTGATGTGGTTTGTTCTCAGATGAACAAGTTGAGGAAGGAAGTTTTGATGCAGAGGTTGAAGGAAGAAAATAGGCAGACTGACTGAGTCACAGCCAGAAAGTGTTGATGACAGTTTTGATTTCTATTCACTGTTGCCCCCTCCCAATTAAAGTATGTCACAGTCGCAGCCAATTATTATCTAAAGCTGGTTAAAATTGAAGTTATGTTGTTTTAAGGTGTATTAAATACCTGTTCATGTGCCCCTTTTGATCTACGAGCACCCGCCCCTCCACCGGTCTCTGCACGGCCCTGCTGAAAGTGAATCGACAGAGCTCAATATTTTGTTGGGGTGTACAGTGTACTGGAACATATTTCCTCCACACCCTTCTCACCTTTTTAACCCCTGACCCATTTTCATGCCTGGCTATGAGAGTATGAGTCTGGCCACCATTAAGCAGAAAAAAATTTCCAGGGCAGAGCCAGCCACAGCAAATAGACAGCGGAGCGGGCCAATCAGCTTCGGGCTGACGCGACGTCGGTTAAGCGACAAGAAACTAGCGAGAGACATTTCAACATATTCAACATGGCCAGCGCGAGACAGACTGTTGGTTTTAGCGACTCGATGTGTTTTTGGTGATGTAAAACCGAATTTACCACGGATTGGAACATATTGCCGCTGAGTCTGGTGTACCAGGCTACGGGACTGCTGTCTGCTGCATTCTGCTGCATTTGGCGTGATCCGACGACACCGGATACAGCAATTTATATTACATTCAGTGGTCTCAAAATGCCCTAAAGAGATACACCAGGCTTGAAAATGTACACACACACCCTACCCCGAGGGTCAGAGACCCTCCCACCACAGTCTCCTAAAATCCTGTGGGAAACACTGCATATCCTTTGATTATGATTTTATCATAAGTCATTTGATATTCCTAACTTTTTCTTTTTTTCTAGTGGTCGACGAAATCGTTAATTCAAAGTGTTCTAGAAAGTTATAACAGCTTTTGTTGAAGTAGCCTACACATTACTGAGCTGTGGCCAAGGGCGTAGGTTTGCATAGGGACGGTAGGGACAAAACACTAGCAACTTTTCAGGATGCTCAAATTGTCCCCACCAACTTTTAAGCAGCCTTATTTACATTATATAATGTGTTCAGTTATATAAATCATTTAGCTTATGTTCCCATTTGTTGTAATGATAGAATTGACCCTACCATTATTTTGTGTTAATTATTTTCACTATTTTCAGACTTACATTTACCGTATTTTTCGGACTATAAGTCGCAGGTTTTTTTCATAGTTTGGCTGGGGGTGCGACTTATACTCAGGAGCGACTTATGTGTGAAATTATTAACCCATTATGATATCATTTCACATGTTATTTTGGTGTTTTGGAGTGACACTGTTGGTTTGGTAAACTTGTTAGCATGTTCTTTAGGCTATAGTTATCTGAATAACTCTTAATAGCTATGGCCACGTTCGCGTTCTGTCTTTGGCAATGTGTGTTCAATAGTATTATTGATTTTTTTATATTGAAATGCATGCTTTTAGTTTGTGGTGCTTTCACGCCCACGTGAGGGCACATTCGCACTTGTTTGCATGAAGAAGACCGCTCACACGCCAGAAGAAGACGGGCAGGCGAGTTAGCGAGAGAGAAACACAGCTGCAAACCTACGTTCATTGTTTATGCTCGTAAAATATCTACAGAGGCAACGCCTGTGTGTATCATCTTTTCCGTTGTTGTTGTGTGTTTTCCACCCACGATCGGACACTTAAAGCCAGTTGTGTGGTTGTTTGAACGATGTGCTAATGCTAGCGAACGCATGCTAACCGTTTGTGTCATTGCTGTAACAGCACCTAATTATCATTTATTTACGTTGATGCAAATCTGTTTGGTATCGAGGACGAAATTGATTCCGTAAGTTATACAGACGTCAAGCATCGTCATTTGGGAGTTTAGCTCGCTGTATAGCCAGGACCGAGCCTTAGCGTCCTGGTGAGGACAGTATATTCGCATTTCGTTGTTCATGCACTGTACACTTATTCAGCATGTTGTTCTCTTTTGTATTTTTATATTAAATTTCCTTTCAAGATGACAGATCTGTTCTATGTGTGTGTTGGATTTTACCAAGGAAATGTCCCCCAAAATGCGACTTATACTCCGGTGCGACTTATATATGTTTTTTTTCTCTTCGTTGGGCATTTTATGGCTGGTGCGACTTATACTCAGGTGCGACGTGTAGTCCGAAAAATACGGTACCCCTTTTTCACTTTCTGAATGAGCCAGTCCATGTTTTTATTTTCCCCTCAAACGCACATTTGATTGGCTGCTGACTTGACACCCCACCCCCTGCACTCTCACAATACAGAATTACGTTTCATGTCGACATGCCGCCTCCTTCTCTCGATTCAAGAAGGACAGATATTAGAAGTTTTTTTTCGGCCAGCAGCCGCTGTAAGTAATGTAAGTCATGTGAAAGCCTGAGGAGGAAACTGCTTCAACAGAAGTGTCCTCCTGTATGTGTATCATGAGTAAACGTTAATTAAACTGAGAAATATAGTGAACTCTGCTCAGCTGTAAGAAATGTAGTGAACCAAGGTTTTTTTTTAGTACTTTTTGAAAACAAAGGTTTGAATCGAACAGTGTATCACCTGAACCTACATATGCACTGCAAAAACCCATCTCCTTAAAACTGACAAAAAAAGGAAAACTTAAATTCCCTTGTTTTAGTGTAAATCTTCTAGAAATAAGTGAAATGATCTGCCAGTGATTCAAGTAAATTTTACTCGGATTTCTCGAAATTAGAAACATAGCTAGCGGAAAACAAGCTAAATAGACTTATTTTATGCAAAAAGCTTCTTTATTTAATCTAAAAAAAAACATGATTGTCAGAAACCCCCCCACCCCTCATAAAATCCGCTTATAACTAAAAGTAAGTGGAAGACTCATTACTCTGTTAACCAGCCTTTAAAACTCAAAACAAGATGAAGAAAATTATTCGACTAGATTTAAGAAAAAATATCAGATTAAGATGTTATACTGTAAAATTGCAGAGTGAAAGTTAGTATAAGTCAATACAGATTTATTTTACATTAATCATTTAGCCTATCAATTAATTAGGTTCTTATTGGTGAGAAATGTAGCCCTGACTGCCATTCACCTAATGTCCCGTCCCCAGCAAAAAGTGTACATGCAGGTTGTGCTGTTCTATCGTCCCTACCAATATTGAAACCAAACCTACACCCTTGGCTGTGGCAACCTGGTCGAAGACAGAAATTATCTCGTAATTGGCTGATTGGTGGAGGATTGGACATTCGCTGTAAACACAGAATAAAAACAATAATAACATAAACTGGCTGAGTGTTGAATTTTAAAATTGGAAATCTCAACTTTGCCATTTTTCCGCAAAATTGATGGCACACTGCATGGGTATTAGCTTGCCGAAAACTAGTTCAAAGATCCAACTCGATAATGGTCAATTACTCGCCTCTCTGCTCACGACGAATCACATGTCGCTGTGAAAAAGTGCATGATTGCTGATGGCAGTCAATCAAAAACCATGTTGTACATTTGCAAATCTCCCAATCACTTACGTACTTGTATTCAAGTTATGGGCAACTAGAAGACAAAGAACTTTTAAGCTTGGACGTGAGAACGGATCACACAGAAACCGATCGTAACAAAATGTATTCAAAACAGAATGGTTGGCATCCTTGCATCACAAAAATGCATGTCATCTCTTTAATTTGAGCAAAGATGGTTATCCAAAAAGAATTGCTTGTTTTTTTAATGTTATTTTTAAATGTTCGTAAAATTCATGTAAATAGTAGAGCTCAGTATCAAGTTTATCAATTTATATCACGGTATGTACTACAAATTACTCAAAATCGACGAACTTACTCCACTTTTAGCTGAATCCTTCTTCTTCTTATCCTTTTTTTCCTTCTTTTCTTTCTTCTTCTTCTTAGGCCCTGAGCCCCCGACAGCAGCGGCCCGCTGCAGGCGTTCCCGTTCTTGGACAACGAGGCGGCGGTAGTGTTCATCACAGGGGTGATCCCATGTAGACTCACCAGAGGAGAAGTTGTAATAGTAGATGTCTCCTGTAACATCTTGGCTACATGCAGCATGGCACAAAAAATGATAACATGAGTAATCAAATTGGATATTTTCTCCATCAGAAGCTAACAAACACATCAAACCTCTACAAGGTTGCAAGACAATGTTAGAGAACAATAGCTAACAATATCAATGCAATTACAATATTACTATGACCATGGGCATCGCCAGACTTATTTCACTGAGGCATGTGCCCCAGTATTGATCTGCAATACCCCAGTATAAATTTCACCGGTAAAATAAATAAATAATACAATGGAGTTTCAAGTCTTCATAGCATAATCTACTGAATGTGCCTATTAAATATTGCCATATTACTCTATTCACTCCATATTCACATTCTGCACATGGCTCCTTAATATGGTAATTTACGCACATAGGCAAGGCAAGGCAAGGCAAATTTATTTATATAGCACAATTCAACACAAGGCAATTCAAAGTGCTTTAACTAGTGATGTCCCGATCACATATTTTTGCACTCGAGTCAGAGTCACGAGATTTTGAGAATCTGCCAATACCGAGTCACGATCTGATACCGAAAAAAGTTTTAAACATGTTACTGTCCCACCGTGTCGCCTTCACAATGTGATTTTTAACCAAGAATAACATAGAAAAATGCTTGTCTTTATTAAATGTTCCATTGAGTGAGTCCACTCAAATCCACTCACACTGCTGAGAACAGCCGCTCACTGACACACAAACACAGTGAGTTGCCACAGCACATTACTGCTAGTGTTTACCAAGCTAAACAATGATTGACACATCGTTTCAAAGGGTAAATAAATGAAAAAGAAAATCTCAACCACTCCTCGATGTCTGCGATTTCTGCATCGCGACCCTTGTTATATGACCATGTTTCACCCATAAAATCCCCCTAAAATCTGGCTGTGGCCATTCACAGCGGTGTCTTCACACTCGTTGATACATGCTATATGGAGTTTTTGGATCGAAAAGAGGTAAGTGCGCGATAATATCTCGTTAAAATCGTGGAGTCTTTAATCATGCTCTCATGCTCGCACCTCCATTTAAGGTTTTGCTGTTTAAAAAAAACAAAAAATTATTTTGAAAAATGCCCTCTCGTTCAAAATGTTTTATTCCCCCAGAAAATTGAGATTTTAAGCTTTCCAGTGATATATCACACATGCATATAGGACAATTTTGAGTTTTGCCAAATTGGGGGTCTCAGAGCGGACTTCAAGTCACCTGAGTGTTTTCCGCCATATACTAGTATATATACAGCACATTATTTTTAATATTATTGTATAAATAAGTAAAATAACTGCTAATGACGTTGCCATATGTTGTTTGTTTGTGGCCTGCGGCTGACATCTCCTTGGAGATGACAGATATGCGTCCATTGTGACTCCTGGATGTCAGGAACAGTATTTGACCCTTGATCAGGCACTAAATTATTGTCCAGTAAATAAAAAGTGGTGGATTCACACAATCGTGGAACAAATTGCTCCGGTTACAGATTTGGGATTATTAAGATTTATATGATCAGGATGATGGGAAGAGTGGAGTATGGTGAATAAAATGAATGAATAACAAGTGAAAGCATATTATATGCCTGTTTGAATATGGCGGAGAGAGTGCGGCAATGCAACAAATGACTCATTGTGCGACAATACGCGCCACAGGATTAAAGGTGAGGTGTAAATGTCCATACCTTCTTAGATTCGGTCGTTAATGCAAGTAATAATAATGTTGATAATACACACTGAGCAGGAAAACAGTTATTTTCAGTTAATTAACGTGAATTCTATGCTAAAGCTACGAGTTCCATTGGGGGTGATGCCGGTGGTTGAACAAGTTGTCCACAGATTGAAGGATCGGGAGTTCGATTTCAGCTTGCACCTGTGCACATTCTTGTATCCTAGAGCAACAGACATCAGCCTACTTGTAGGTGTGAAAAGAGTGTGAGAACGAATAGTTGATGGTGGTCAGAAGGTCCGCAAATTGGCTGCCTCGCTTCTGTCAGACTGCCCCAGGGTAGCTGTGGCTACAATAGTAGCTTACCACCATCGAGTGCGGAGTGAAAGAATAATGCAATATAAGGCGTCTTTGAGTGTCCAAAAAAAAGCACTATATAAAATCAATGCATTATTTTTATTACATTTAGTTTGTGATGACCAATCAACACACACCTTTAAAGGCTAAAGCAAAATCGCATAGTTTCTCTTGCCAAGTTAAGAAAGCAAACCTTACCATGTGTTTCAAAATAAGCAAGATGGAGCACAGCCTAGCTTGAAGCACATCCTAACACAGGTGGGGCAGTGTCACCAGTGACACAGCCAGCGCACTTCAACAATGAAGGCTGATATACTCCACGAACAATATCTCATGTGACGTGCAGGCCCCCCCCAACCAACCCACCCACCAACTCCACACACACGCTTACTCACCAGTGTCCTCCAGGCTTCAGACTTGCCTTTTGTGAAACACATGTCAGGTACTATTAGGTAACTTTTGTTTTGTTATCTTGGCTAGATATGACATGTTGCTTTAGCCTTTAAAGGTCTCTGCTGAGTTATCATCACATACTAAATGTAACTTGCAACATAAGCATAGCGTTCGCGTTAGCATTAGCATGGTGATGTCATCTTGAATTCTTGGAAAACTTTATACATACAATTTGTAGCGTCCAGGTGAGTTTAATTAATTGAAAATAATGTACTATTTTCCTGCTGAGTGTGTATTATTATTACAAAGATTGTGATCTCCTTGCAGACTACAATTATGTGCTCGTCTGTCAACGTTCATTTGAAATTGTTAGAAACCATTTATTTATTTATTCGTGGACTAAAACTTCTGAAGTTTATAGATGAAAACATTTTGAATAATTGTCGACTAAAACTAGACGAAGACGAACACATTTTGAAATGACCATTATGACTAAGGCGAGGTTCATACCGCAGGTCTTTATTCGTGTTTTTCCGACTGGAGTCAGGCATTAACTTGACGGTCTGAATGGGACAGGTCACAAAAAAAGTGGACCAATTCAAATCTGATCTAGGTCACTTTAGTATGTGGTTAAAATCCAATCAGGGCCACAATTTTCCAGAATGTGGCTGTGGTCTGAACTGTTAAGTCACCCCAATCGGAATTCATGCAGCAATTACGTCAGCAAAGCGTGTGTGAGACGGGGCGCTACAGTAGCGGTGCAGCTGTGCATTAGCGTTAGTGCCTAGCTTGAACGCGGCTTTTGGGGAAGGGGCAGGCTTGACAGCAGTCATAAAAAAAATACAATAGTTGAGGATAAGCCTGAGAGTGCAGAGTTTTCTCTCTGCTCTAAAAGAGCAACATTTCAAAATTGCTTACACGGCCATAAATCGGGGCAATCAATCCGTATAAACTTTGAATACAAGCCTAAACGGGCATTATAGATGCCTGTTATTTGTGTACTCTTTTTGGAAATCAAAATATGATCACCCTTGAATGACGTTGAGACAGCATGTGTGGTCATTTGTTTTGATGCTCCTGCGGGTCAGTTTGCTCAGCGTATCTCAGACTGCGCATGCATGATACTTGAATGGGCTCAATGGACAAAGGCAGTCTGAACGGACGCGCCCAAAATAAACAGATATGACAAAAAATGGGAATTATGCATGAAGAAGGGCGGCATGAACCTAGCCTAAGACTGATTAGTATTTTCGTCCAAAAGACGAAAATTAAAAGGGCTGCCAAAACAACACTGCTGTAAACATTAGCCTGGTCGAATGTAATTTCACCTTTCTATCATGACATGAATTACAGCTATTTACCTGCTAAAAACACAAGAAAAACAGACTGTAGTACAGGAGATACACTGACTTACCAAGGCTTCCACTGCGGTGGAAGAGGAGCAACAATGCCCTCCCTGGCCAGCCACATGAGCTCCGCCTCATTGTCAAGATCAATGCCTATCTCCTTTGCATACTCTCTGATGTCTGATAAAATGGGAGAAATTAAAATAAAAGAAATAATAAAATGTAAAATTGTGGGATTGTGAGAGTCAGGCAAGACCAATAAATACATCGCTGTATTTATCTCCAATGTTTTGCGTATCATGGCTGCATTCAATATATTTTAGTAATATTCTCTCTATGCGTACCTTTGTCATTGGGAATATAGTTTTCATCGAAGTCTTCTTCAAGGATGAGCTGGTCGCCGATGACCCTAGGCGCACTCATGATTACTGCAGGTAGAAATAATAGGAACGTATCAAAAAAAGTAAGGCGCTTAATATTTCATTCATTAAATGCAAATATTGCCTAAAATGCAAACGTGGGGGGGGGGGAGTGAAACGTAAAGTTAGTTAAATGCAATAATGAATGAACGCGTAAATTAGAAAGGGGAAAACATCTGAAATACATTGAACTTAGCTAATGTAGGCGCCTTTTTAGCTGCGATGTAGTTTAAAAAATAAAATAAACAGCCTGTGGGTTGCAAATGAATTTACCTTCACACTATCCAAATGCCTCAAGTTTGTGTCACCTGGTTAATGTAGGCATTGCTTTCGATGAGGATGCAAAATGCGAAGCTTAAGCTAATAATTGTAACGTCTCCAAGGACGCTACTCTCATTTCCTGTTGACGCTGATGTAGCCCTAGATATCAAAGATATGAGCTAGATGCATTTCACGAGATGTGAACCAATAGGGACGGGCGTAATCACTTGTCGGCCATTTTGTGTCGGTGGAAACGGCTGTAAATTGCTCAATTTCAATCGATTTTCAAACGGCGTGGTATTTTGTGAACGTCAGAGATGCAGAAAATTAACTATATAAGTAAATTTTTTTCCCCAACATCCATCCTGGATCAGTGCCACATTTACATGGTTTGTTATAAACCAAACCATTTGAAAGTCCGATTTCGCAGAGTTAAAGAATATCTTCGTGGTGAAAATCGCTCACCAAAGGTTCCCCACCAAAGGGCCCACCAGAGATGTGCACTGATCTAACATGGCATTCGGTTACTAACGCCGCCGACTCCGTTTTGTTGCATCTGATATGTATGGACAGTCATTGGCCAGGGGCGTCACTAGCCCTAATACTGGGGCACAGCGGGGCACTTGCGAGCGAGCAATTTTTTTTTTTCTAGCACTTATCTATCATAAAAAGTCAGAAACAGCGCTTCACACTATATATAATAATACCAAAATGCAAGTTTTTGTAAAAAAAAAAAAAAAAAAAAAAAAAAAAAAAAAGATGACATTTTTAAAATTTTCGTTATTGTTATTTTAACGTCCTGAAACCACAGAAATGCTACATTTATTTGGCACAGTTATAAACATAAACAATAAAACACAACAGGCTTCACACACACAGGAGTTAGCACGTTCCCCTCACACTTCCGAGGTCAACGGTTCAATCCCGGGCCTTCATGTGTGGGGTTTGCGTGTTCTCTCCGTGCCTGCATGAGTTTTCTCTGGGTACCCTGGTTTCCCCACACATCCTAAAAAATGCGTGGAAGTGTTGTGTTACGGTAAGAGCACAAATGAACACACGCTTGGCATTCTGAGAACTCCTTTACTTCCGTGTCCCACACATGCTAACAACACACTAATTCCACCCTCATATTCCACAATCCCACTGTATTAAACTGTCTACATACAGTGGGGCAAATAAGTATTTAGTCAACCACTAATTCTGCAAGTTCTCCCACTTGAAAATATAAGAGAGGCCTGTAATTGTCAACATGGGTAAACCTCAACCATGAGAGACAGAATGTGGGGGAAAAAACAGAAAATCACATTGTTTGATTTTTAAAGAATTTATTGGCAAATCATGGTGGCAAATAAGTATTTGATCAATACCAAACGTTCATCTCAATACTTTGTTATGTACCCTTTGTTGGCAATAACGGAGGCCAAATGTTTTCTGTAACTCTTCACAAGCTTTTCACACACTGTTGCTGGTATTTTGGCCCATTCCTCCATGCAAATCTCCTCTAGAGCAGTGATATTTTGGGGCTGTCGTTGGGCAACACGGACTTTCAACTCCCTCTACAGATTTTCTATGGGGTTGAGATCTGGAGGACCTTGAAATGCTTCTTACGAAGCCACTCCTTTGTTGCGCTGGCTGTGTGTTTGGGATCATTGTCATGCTGAAAGACCCAGCCACGTCTCATCTTTAATGCCCTTACTGATGGAAGGAGATTTTCACTCAAAATCTCTCGATACATGGCCCCATTCATTCTCTCCTTTACACAGATCAGTCGTCCTGGTCCCTTTGCAGAAAAACAGCCCCAAAGCATGATGTTTCCACCCCCATGCTTCACAGTGGGTATGGTATTCTTCGGATGCAATTCAGTATTCTTTCTCCTCCAAACACGAGAACCTGTGTTTCTGTCTTTTATACCAATAATGAGTTAAAACAGGTGCCAATAATACAGGTAAGGGGTGGAGCCTCGCTAGACCTCGTTAAAAGAAGTTAGACCTCGTGGACAGCCAGAAATCTTGCTTGTAGGTGACCAGATACTTATTTTCCACTCTAATTTGGAAATAAATTGTTTAAAAATCTAACAATCAAATTGTTTTTTTTTTTCCACATTCTGTCTCTAATGGTTGAGGTTCACCCATGTTGACAATCACAGGCTTCTCTCATCTTTTCAAGTAGGAGAACTTGCACAATTGGTGGTTGACTCAATACTTATTTGCCCCACTGTATATCTTGCGGACACAACAGGTAGGCTGATCAAACACACTAAATCAGTGGTCTCCAAACTATTCCACATAGGGCCGCAGTAGGTGCAGGATTTCACTGCAACAAAACAAGACCACACTTTTTTTTATCAATCTGGTGTTTTATAAGTTTATTCAGTTGATTGCAGTCAGGTGCTGCTTGTTTTAGTAGAAATCACATTGGTTAAAAGGTCTGTGCCTGATTGGTATGAACAAAAACCAGGACCCACAGCGGCCCTCGAGAACCGGTTTGGAGATCGCTGCTCTTAATTGTCCCTGAATATGGCTGTGTGCGCGCAAATAGATGTTCATCTACTTGTGCCCTGCGACTGGCTGGCAACCAATTCAGGGTGTACCCGCTTGTTGCCCATACAGTAGATACAGTGGTATGAAAAAGTATCTGAACCTTTTGGAATTTCTCACATTTCTGCAAAAAATCACCATCAAATGTGATCTGATCTTTGTCAAAATCACACAGATGGAAAAAGTGTCTGCTTTAACTAAAATCACCCAAAGATTTATAGGTTTTCATATTTAAATTAGGATATCACGGAAACAATGTGAGCCAAAACATTAATTAACATTATTGTCTCTTCATCACTAGTCACCCGGTGTCCCCTTTCCCCCCTCCCCTCTGGGGAGGGGCTATTTTTCAGCTGCAGCCTCCTGACTGTCCGGACCCCTGGCTGGATAGACGTCCTCGCTGCTACCCCCGTCTCATCTGACTAGAGGGACTTCTTCTTGCACCTTCACTCCACTGTATTTTTACGGACTATAATTTCGCTTGCTAATTCCCATTAGCCGTTCTGGGGTTCCTGTCTATCCGTCCTGGGAGTGGATCTCTCCTGACTGTGGTACTCCCCAAGGTTTCTCATTTTTCTCCCAATTGACTCTGGAGTTTTTGGAGTTTTTCCTTGCCGGCATGGAGGGTCTTAAGGATAGGGGATACCCAGGACTTGAACTGCATCTATTCATCTTTGTTGCTCCATTTCTAATTGTGTATCATATTGCCTCTGTAAAGCCCTTTGAGACTTCTGTTGTGATTGAGGGCTATACAAATAAAATTGAAATGAATTGAATTTAAAAAAAACTTTTACAACATACATATTTAATCACCAAAGTCAAATATGTTATTGTTTCAATGTTTATTTAATATTAAAAAAAAAAAAAAAAATCTACCATTACTTCTCCCCTCCAACACAAGGGGGTGCTACAGCACCCTCAGTATCACACTTCCCTCGCCACTGGATTGCCACCATTAAAGCAGAGCAGTTAGCTTTTCAGGAGCTCACAAGTATTAGGATTGAGATTGACAGGATGTTTTAATGAATTTTTAAAAATCTAATGAAACATTCTCACAGATGGTCCTTTATCCAAATTAGATACAATTTTATTCCACAATTTATTGTTCATAACATCTGTTGACTGTACATCAGACACCGGATCTGATAGAATCTCCGACAGGAAAATGTACAAAAAATGATGCTCTATTGGAAAAACAACATTAACTCATTGGCTGCCATTGATGGTTATAGATGTCAGATTCATTTGAACTGGTAGGACTGGCAGTGAATCGTAATTATTCAATGCTACTCTCAGAGACAGACATCCAATCCATTTGAACTGGGACCGCTCTCTCACTGCCCACCATCCCAGTCAAATTGGCAGGACATTAATTCCCAACAGCGGCAGCCAATAAGATAATAATAAGCAAATAATAGATACATAGACAATTTTTTAGGCGTTAGTCCTGTACTTGGCATTTCTTGGTTCATACCATGATTTCGTTTTCATGCAAAAGGTCAAGAATATCTACTGTTGTTGTTGGACGAGTCGTCGTTAAGTGTTCCCCCACTCTGAACCCTGCAGTTTATAGTCCAAGGTGGATAATTTGGGATTTTTACAAACCAATGAGCTGTACTTCTTTTGGTGTAAGTATCCCATAACACATTGAAGACACTTCTATCTTATAGTCCAGTGCAGCTTATATATATATATATATATATATATATATATATATATATATATATATATATATATATATATATATATTGTATAATATGGAGGGTGTGTCTTCTAGCCCAATTTTTCTTTTTGAGGCTTTTGGTTACAAAATTATTACTTCCACAGGTGATCTGAGCTTCCAGATAAGGAGAAAATCCACGTTTTCCTAGGATTGTGTGTGTGTCGTGTGCTCTTCTGGCTCTTGCTTGCTGTCATCACCATCTGACTGCTGCTCTGCCAACAGGGCTGATAACTTTAGCCCCAACACTGGATCCCTGGACTCGCCTGACACCTGCAAAACGGAACACAAAACAATCACGTGTTTAAACGTGCGGTTTCAGCCTTCGTCTTATGCGGTTATTCGACAATTTTAACAAATAAATACTTGATTGCCTTAAATTACTGTATTATTTTTAAAGCAAGTCATTGGAATGTGCCTTAGTCTGTATTCTGTAATCACCAACATATGCCAATGTGGCTGGAAAGACATTTAGAGAAAATATTTGTACTGTATGAACAAAACCATTAAAAAATAATTTATAACTTGTCTATGCGTCAAACATTAGCTGTGTTTATATGACAGTCAGCAGTGTTGGAACAAACACCCTTACATTCGTTACATTGCTGTAACTTCTAACGTAACTCTTTACGATTTCTCATTCTATAACGGCCCAATAGTTATCGTACAAGCGGTACCCAAGATATATATGCCGCGTGAGCCAAGTTAAGTCTGCAGCACCATAGTTACATAGCCTTTCGCACGCTAAGAGTACATAGCACGTCCCAGAAGAGGTTATTGATTAGCTAACCTAGGGCAAGATGTCAGGGTAAGCCAATCAGAGACAGCCTTGGAGTAGGGGGGATCTTGTTAACAATGTCGTCAATTGATTATTTTTATTGTTATTATTTTATTTATTTCCAGAGGTGGGTGGTAACGCGTTATTTACTTGAGTAACTTTTTGAGAAAAATTTACTTCAACCATCGGGCCGGGGACCGGTACCGGTCTGTTGCGCATTTGCTACCGGGCCGCAGAGAAATAACAAATAATTTCTTAACGACCGCAATCTGGCCTGTGCCTCTTGACTAATCTGAGTAGAGATTTGCATACGCCGCCATCTAGTGGTTGGTCGCCATTACCCTGGTGTTTGCACACCTATAGCAGCCCAGCATCAGTCAATGTAAACAGTAACATTATTTGCTGTTGGCAGTGTGCTGCAGGCGGCGACATCTTTGGACAGTTTTTTTTTTTTTTAATAGGGAAAAGGCCACCTGCTAAGCCAGAAGAGAAACCTACAACCAAGTCCATTCTGCATAATATGTGGCTGAAAGCTAGCAAACGAGGCAACAAAAGCGAATACACTGAGAGCATCATACCTTGTGGCGAACTGTATTGCTAAAACCACGAAACCTATCACGACTGGAGAAGAACTCATTATGCCTACGACCAAGATTATTTGCATTTTAAAAGTTTTAAAAGAGGCAGCTGTTAAAAAATGCTGATTTAGCGTATGGAAAGTTACACGTTCCCTGCACTCAATGTTCGTGTTATTTTATATTTACTGTCATTTTCTGCCTTACATTGCTGTTCCATGAAAAAAAAAGGCCCATATCACACCGGCCCGTGGTGCAAAAAAGGTCGGGGACCACTGGGGTATAGTACAGTAATGACAATTCATATCGATGAAGTTGTGCTGAGAAAAAAAATCATTTTTCGTGGTTAATGGGGACCTGAATCCGCCGCGATAAGTTAAAAACCGCAAAGTAGCACCCCCCCAAAAAGTAAATATATATAGATACATACACATTTTTTCCAATGTATTTATTCAGATCTTTCATTGGAAAGATACATTTAAGACATGTTTTTTTTAACCTTTTCCCCCAAAGTATAATTTAAAAAACTTTCATGTAAATATATATTTTAATAAATGTTTTTTAAGCACTTTAAATGTAATAATTATGATAACTTTTAAACATGTTAATGTCCCACAGAATTATTTTTGAACAAGAAAAAAAAAGTAGACGCCCAATCCATTTAAAAAAGTAAAAAAAAAAAAAAAAATGCCTGTCATTATAAAATGCCTTATTGAGTGTCCACTCAAATCCGCTCCAGCTGCTCACTTACACACAATGAGTTGCCACAGAAACTGTTTACCGAGCTAAACGATGATTGATGCATGAGGCGCTTTGAAAGTCGAGTTTCTGGCAAGATCAAAGTTAACCATCTGTCACTTATCGTTTACTTTAATATACCTGTCAAATTGTAGGGTTTCGGCGTAAATTGTACAAGTGAGCACAGATTTTTAACTGCGTACGTTCAAAATCTGGACGTTTTTCGTGCATTACGTTTTTTTTTTCTCCGTTCGGATTTTGTCACCGTTTCGGCAACGAGACAATGTGCGTTACTATGCGTTATGGTGGTTGAATAACGCGAGAAAAGTCAGAGACACGGAGAGAAAAGAGTGTTTGTTGTGATACTGTAGCAAACGCAATGCTAGGCTAGGTGGCTCCAATATTTCCTGACTGTAGCCGACGGCCTACAATCTATGCCTAGATATCACATGCATATACAAATACATGCGAAATAACAGACTCGGCGGCGTTGGTAAACAGCCGCCATTTTAAAGCAGTAGACTCCTCAGAAAGGCTCTGTTGTAGGTAACCTTCCTAGCTTAAACTAAGTAACTTTTAATCTAAAATACTCCTAAATCGGCAAAATCTTGACTTGAATCTATCTTTAAATGATGAAACAGTTTTAAAACTTTCACGTCAAAAGTAGACAGAAGGGAAATAATAGAAAAACGGGAGCAATTTTAACAACTTTAACGGTTGATTCACAACATTAAATGACTTCCAAACATAGCAAAGGTTAATATGTTTTTTTTGTTTTGTTTTGGGGTTTTGGGGGGAAAAATTAAGAAAAGAAAAAAATGAAAGGTAACACCAGTTACTCTGCCAAGTAACTAGTTACTCTTACATTCAGGTAACTGAGTTACTAACTCAATAACTTTTTGGGAGAAGTAATTTGCAACTGTAATTAATTACTTTTTAAAAGTAAGATTAACAACACTGGTCATAAAGATGAAGTCTGCAGAATGAAAAGTGACGAAAGCGGAGATTTTATTCTGCCAATTTGTTGTTGAACACAATTTGCCCGCAACTACTGTAGACCAGGGCCGGCCCAGCCTATACGCAGACTATGCAGCTGCTTAGGGCCCCTGACCACTAGGGGGCCCCCAATCTGGCAATTGTTTAATTTATATTCTATTTTGTTTACTACAGTTTGCTTTACTTTTGTGAGTTTTGATACTTGATTACAAGCCTAAAAAAAATTAAAGTTCTTCCTTAACTTTTTTCTTTCCTCTTTTAGAAAAAGGTTTGGCGCTATCTACTGTGAGTACTGACAATCATTTGGGGTGAGAAGTTTGAAGTATGCGGTGCAACAAAATCTGATTAATATACAAAATATGGATATATAGGTTGGATTGCATGTATGGGTTTCACAGTACACAGTGACAAAATGGTGGGCCAAAAATATGGGTCCCTTTGCATTATTTTGCTTAGGGCCCCCAAATGGCCTGGGCCGGCCCTGCTGTAGACTACTGCTACAGGATGGTAGTTGGTATACCTCAAACATACCAGGAGGCCATGAGTTCAAATAATTCAAAAGATTGGTCAAAAGCCATGGGTGAAGAAATTCAGTCACTAAACGAAAATAAAACATTTACCTTGACAACACTGCCAAAAGGCAAGAAAACAGTGGGGGGTAAATGGGTTTATGCACTCAAAAAGGATGAAGATGGGAGAGATAAGTACAAAGCACGATTTGTGGCTAAGGGACTTAACCAGAGAATGGGAATAGACTATGGAGAGACATTTTCAACCACAGCAAATTTGACAAGTATGAGAGTGGTGTTACAGAAAGCGGCACAAGAGAGTCTGTTGTTACATCAGATGGACGTTAAGACAGCATACTTACATGCTCCTATTGACTATATCATATACATAAACCCACCTGATGGCTATGAAGAAAAAGATGGTCTAGTCTACAAACTTGAAAAATCACTGTATGGTCTCAAACAATCAGGGCGAAATTGGAACAGAGTTTTACATGAATGGTTAACTGACAACAATTTCACACAAAACCAAGCTGAACACTGTGTTTATACAAAAGAGCAAAATGATGAGAAGGTAATCATCGTCATATGGGTCGATGACTTACTTATTGCTGCGAGCAATGATTGTATCCTGAAGCAAACAAAGGAGATGCTGGCAGAGAAGTTCAGAATGAAAGACCAGGGACAGCTTAAACATTTTCGATTTCATTCAAACTCAAGATTGTGTAAAAATGTCACAGGAAAAGTATTCAAACAAGATACTAGAGCGCTTTGATATGATTGATTGCAAAATCAGAGAAACACCCTGTGAACAAAAACTTGACTATTCCGAGGATGCAATAAAAATGACCAACGTCAGGATCTATAGGGAAGCAATCGGAAGCCTTATATACAGTGCTGCTCGAAAGTTTGTGAACCCCACAGCGATGGTCAGATTTTTTGTAAAAAAAACTAAAATAACCTTATTAAATGTTAAGTTATACCCAAATCCACAATACTGACATTCCAAATAATGGACTGAAACAAAAGAAATAGTTATATTGTCATTCTTTATTTGACAAAAGTGGTTGATTTAAAGAGCATACGACACCAGAAAAAAAGTCTTAAATGGCATTATTATGTGAATTAGAATCATATTTTGAGACGATTCGACCATATACAACAATTTAGCAAAGCGCAGATGACGAGAAATTAGTCTTTTAATCTGCCGGTTAGCCACGCCTACAATTATAGGGCTTTAGCGTCCCCAACAGGTGGATGACGTCAGCGGTAGACTAGGCTCATCGGTTTTACTATTCAGCCCATTGAGGGGGAATTGTTCAGAACGAGGAAAACGAGACGAAGAGAGCTGCAAAATGTCATTGTTTCAGTCTCTCTACTCACAATATTTTTACAGGATATTCTTTTTATCCAAGTATTTTCCCCAATAGCTATATAAATGGCTTGAGAAGGACCAGTCAGCCCGTCGAGGGGGAACTATTCACAATGAGGAAAACGCGACGAAGAGAGCGGCAAAATGTCATTGTTTCTGTCTCTTTACTTCAATATTTTTTACAGGATATTCTTTTTACCAAAGTACTTTCCCCAATTGCTAAATAAATGGCATGGTCATGACAAATAACTTATGCTAAATGGAATATAAAATAATAAAAATCCATTTATTCAAGACGACATGGCAAAATTACTCCATAATGGTCAAAACAGTCGACTTTACCTTTACTGTCACACCTGCCGAACGATATTTTATGACACCTAAATCGGACATATGTCATTTCCCTTCCCCGGCTTCGGAGAATGTAAACAGACCAGAAGGAGTGACAGCTAGCCGACATGCTAACCCGAACCGAGGGATGTTTCAAAGTCTTCGAAGTGGAAAATCACACATAACTAGCCTGGATTATTTGACATGACGACCCGGTTGTCGAGTTTCTTTGCGGATCGGCAAACCGCCCGGCGGAGAGCAATTTACAGTTCGTTCCCTGGAGGAGGGTGGCTGGAATTGTTGTGTAGCTAACGTGCTAACAGCTAACTGCTAATGACCGTGAGGATAGCTTTTTACATGCCTATCAATGATCAAACGTTAAGTAGTCCTTTATTTAAAGGAATTTTATAGTGTTTACTTTGTAATCACTGTATTCGTATTTGACATAATACAAAACAAGATGTTTACTCACTTCCTTGTAAGTCCAATGGTCCCACAGTAAATATCCACGGTGAATGGGAACCTTTTGAAACTCCAAAAAGGCGCATACGCCTCTCCCGCATACAGAATGATTTTTCTGCAGCCGTTTGGCTGGCGTGATGCAAAAAATAAAAGTATTAATCCGCAAAATCAGCTGAATCCTTCGTCCTCATACACAACAGTACACTGTAGCGTGAAGAGGACGTCTTCTACCGTACACGTCACAGCGCCCTCCTCCTCAATGCGAGACCGAAGCCGGAAGTCACTCATTTTCCTGGCGCGGGATTCAAAAAACTAAATAAATATAGCGATCGCTTCCACACACATCCAAGCGGTCCATATCATTCAGGAGCATAAAATACCGCGTGTATTATGAAATAAACATGCTTTTTCGTGTCACAAGCACTTTAAGAAAAACTCAGATATCATGTGTGCAAAAGTATGTGAACCCCTTCAGTTAATAGGATATTGCGCCTCCTTTTGCAGAGATTACCTCAACCAAACGGTTTCTGTAGTGACTAATCAGCCTCTCACATCTACTTTGGGGGATTTTTGCCCATTCTTCCTTGCAGAACGCAGTCAGTTGAGAGAGGTTTGATGGGCGTCTGGCATGAACTGCTCGCTTCAGGTCCCGCCACAGCATTTCAATGGGATTTAGGTCAGGACTTTGACTGGGCCAGTCCAGAACACGAATCTTCTTCTTTTTCAGCCATTCCTTGGTTGTATTGCTGGAATGCTTTGGATCATTATCATGTTGCATGATCCACCTTCTGCCAAGCTTTAACTTCAAAACAGATGGCGTCAGGTTATGTTCTAGGATTTGACAATATTCCTCAGAATTCATGATTCCCTGGACTATGTGGAGTTGTCCAGGTCCTGAGGATGAAAAGCAAGCCCAGATCTTGACATTCCCACCTCCATGCTTCACTGTTGGGAGAAGGTTCTTTTGGTGGTATGCAGTGTTGACTTTTCGCCAGACATGGCGGTTTTGGTTGTGACCAAACAGTTCAATTTTGCACCTACATCAGTTGATGAAAACTCTTTTTAATTTAGTCTCGACAACACAACTGTTAAAAAAACAAAAAAAAACTACTGAATTGATTGATTAGGAAATCAGGTTGAAATAATAGAAAATTCCAAAATGTTGAGGGGGTTCACAAACTTTTGAGCAGCACTGTATCTAACTGTTTGCACAAGACCAGACTTAAGCTATGTGGTAAGCAGGTTATCGCAGTACTTTAATGAACCCACGGAGGAGCAGTGGACTACTGTGCAACATGTCTTACGATACCTAAAAGGTACTTCCGAAAAAGGCCTTAGTTTCAAAAGAGACAACAATGCAAAACTTGGTATTCAGGCATATAGTGATACTGACTGGGCAGCTGATACTAGCGACAGGCGCAGTACTTCAGGATACTGTGTTTTCTTGAGCAAGAAGAGTTCTCCAATTTCTTGGAAAACAAAGAAACAACCTACAGTCGCACTATCTACCTGTGAAGCTGAATATATGGCACTGGCTTCAACCATACAAGAATGCCTATATTTAGAACAACTACTACATAGCATTGATCATTATCAGTACACTCCAACAATTGTACACGATAAAAACCAAGGGACAATCGCTCTTGCCAAAAATCCTGTTAATAGACAGAGATGCAAGCACGTAGACATAAAATATCATTTTATTAGATCTACTGTGAATCAGGGAAGAGTAACATTGACGTATTGTCCAACGGATGACATGATAGCTGATATCATGACAAAACCTGTAACTAAGTTAAAATTGAAGAACTTTAACAGTGTTATTTTTGGAATTTGAAATATAAAGTTCATTTGGGTGTTAAAAAGGCATCAACATGAGAACAAGTGGGGGTGTTGAGAGAAATGGTGGAGGAAATGTTTTGTATTCATAAATGTGTCCTCAGTTGATGTTGAAATAATGTTCCTATTGCTTGTTATTATTGACATATTATCTTTTCGCCACAAGATGGCAGGATGGGACTTAATTGTCTAAAGTTCTACTTTTATTACTTCTTTTTGTTTGACTTTGCTTACTTTGATTTTGGGGGATTGCCTGTGAAGACTGCAATGAGAGAGGATGTATACGCATGTAAGTGAAAATTAAACACGCCAAGTTTTGGCTAAAAGACAACTTATTCTCCGTCAATTCTTCTACGAATGCAACGTTGAGCTGCAACCACCTCAACATTTTCATATTGCACGGCAACTTTTGTTTTGAAGGCAAGTAAACATGCTTGTATAAATTTCTGCCCGATGTATTATTCCATTACATTTCATTGTGGAAGGAGGGGGTTGTCTTTTCTCTTACTGTATGACAGATCACAAAATCACGTTTTTGAATAGTTTATTTTCTAAGTAACTTAAAGTAGTTAGTTTCATAACTTTTTTTCCAGAGTAGTAACTATAACTCAAATTTTCAAAAGTAACTTGAACAAGACTGACAGTAACACTTTCATGATGACTATTGCTTGTTATGCGATTACGTAAAAGAGCATTCATTTCTCTTCTGTGCATGGTCCATTTGCATGGACAATTACGGAACTACGTAAAGGTAGCCATTATTGCTCCTGTACGCAATTAAGCCTGTCACAATATGCAATAATTCCATTTATCGCACGGTAAATGAAAATGAAGGCGGTAATTTTTCCGCTGCGATTCATCGCCTCGTGTGCGCACGCGCGTGCGGCAGACGTGCTGTTAAAAGTTCGGCTTCTTTGTTACCAACTACGCAAAATGCATCTTCGTTACGGGTCTGGCAAAAAATAGCGCCGGAGCCTATCCGTTCCCATTATATCCTACTGTTCAACGTTTACCTGCCGCGTCAGTGCTACAGATTGACTGCGGACTATCTCTGGCGTGCCGGAGCCCGCCGGAAGGTTTAGGGTATTTTTTAGTTTTGCCGGAGACGCAGCCGTCAAAATGGGCGGAGCCGGGCCTGGAGTCAACAGCCCAGTTGCTTATTCACGGTTTAACCAGCAAACAAGGACGAAGAATGCTTCATCATATAGGTGGAAAGTCACAAAGTGATTTATGATGCAGCAGATCATCATTATAAGGAACACAATAAAAAGGAAGCTGAATGGTGTCCTATTATGTGCGTTTTTCTGGCAATGATATCAAACAAAGTTAACAAAAACAGCAATAACCCCAACTTCCATCTCCTAATTTTTATTTTCCCTCATTTCCTCACATACTAAATGCCAAATCTCAATTTGAACTACTTAAGAACATAGGATGTATATTAAAATTGAAGTTAATGTAAACATTTACTTTTTGGGTTTTTTTTTTTTAGTAATAAAGATATAAGTAACATACATTCAGAAAAATAAGTACAAATGACTTACATTATGCAGAGTGAAATAGAATATATTAAGATCGTGCATTGACTTTTTTTAAATCATAAGGAAATGAATAAGTAGCCTAACATAAATGAACAAATATAAGTCCAAAGTGCACATTGGCAGATAAGATGTTCTGAACCTCCCCATCAGAGCAAATAAAACTAAATATGATAAATAAGCCTCCTCAACTCTTTCGTTGCTCTTAAAGACCAAATGTGAAGTAAGGTTGGCCAACCATGTTTTTGAATAATATCAATGGCCAAACCATTATAAGCATATTTTCGTTATTTTTTTTTTTTTTTAACGCAACCCTTCCAGATTCTTTGTTTTAACCCATAGCAACGCCCTTGACAACGAAAATGCTTTTCTTCGACAATCTTCGAAAATTACGTCACAGAGAAATGCAAGAGAAGTCCGCTATAGAACAGTATTGCTTCTCGGTAATATGCCACGGCGGTGTGTGGCGATGTATTGTTCTCAATCTAAAGAAAAGTTGTATGAGTGGCCAAAGGATAGCAGGGCACGTAAATGGATATCTTTCGTTTGCACAAAGCGAATGAATTTCACGCCATCATAGAGTAGTGCTCTCTGCTACAAACACTTCAAAGATGCCTGCTTCCTCAGCCGGTCTGCTTATGATCACGGATTTGCAAAAAAGTGTGATTTTTGGATAGATGACTGATGACTTTGTCAAAGCAGAGCTGCCAACTGTTGTGGAATGAACAGTAGGAGGTAGCGACGTGAGCCGAAAGGTAACTCGAGGCAAAACCCCGATTGTGTTGCGGAATGAACAAGCGACTAGAGCTGTCCCGACTAGTCGACATAGTCGACGTCATCGATGACGTAAATCCGTCGACGAGCACAACATCCCGTCGACGGTTAATGAAGGGTTAAAAAAATATATGCGTGGAAAGTTAGAATGTCGGATGCTCTGTTTTCAAGCGGGGAAAGCGGCACAAAGCCAAAAAAAGCACACCAGAGTGTCCAAAACATTGACTTATTTCAAAGAAACAAAGGAGAGCTGCCAAGCTTGGCTGCACGTCGGCCGTGAATTAACACCTCAAGCGCCTTCACCCAGTTTGCAATTTTTTTTTTCTTCATTTTTTGTACACCAGAGGGTGCTGTCGCCTTACTAAATAATAATGTTTCATTGACAATGGGCATATAAGTTCTATTAGTATTGTTCTTAATGCTAATTGAAAGGTTTATTTCATGTTATGGTTTATTTTATGGTATAGAAAATTATATAGGGTTAAAAGGTCATAAATATATACAGTATATACAGCGATTGCACTCAAGGGAGAGATTGTCAATGATAAGGTAATAAATTAAGGTAAAGGCAATTCATATAGGCAATTCATTGATATATAAATAAGGTTTAAAAGGAAAAAGGTGAAAAGTTTTTGTTAATTTCTAATTGTGTTGCTTTATTTGTGTGCACCGTAGCTCTTACAGTGTGTTTACATCAAGGATGGAATAAAAGTTGTAAACCATCAGTTTAAGAGACCATCTTTTCAATCGGGATGCTACACTAGTTAATTCTATCAGCATTTGAACTCATTGTTTATTTGTGATTTATTATTGTTATTTACGTGTTTATTTGTACTTTAATAAATAATTTGAGTGTTCCAATATGTTTTGTGTGAATTGATAAGCGTCAACAAAAATGTCATTGCTAAATTAGTAAAAAAAAAAAAAAAAAAAAAATATATATTAGATTAGTCGACTAATCGTAAAAATAGTCGGTTGACTAATCGGGAGAAAATTAGTCGTTTGGGACAGCCCTACAAGCGACGTTAGCCGAAAGCTAACTCGTGGCAATCCCCGATCATAGTTGTATTGAGTTCATTTTGCCTACACTTATAAATTCGTCAAAACTTTTCTTTTATCCCAGGCAATAGTAGGTGGTTTATTTACCTGACATGTTTCGGCGAACACTTCTGCCTTCGTCAGAGGGTCCGAAGGCGTAAGTGTTCGCCGAAACATGTCAGGTAAATAAAAGCTAACGTCGCTAGCTTCTACTTTTATCCCAGGCAATAGTAGGTGGTTTATTTATATGACATGCTTCAAATCATAAAAATAATAACAGCCTTTATTTTACCAATCTTGTAATCTTGATGGGTCTTGTCTCCATTCCATGTCAGGTAGTCTGGGCACATTGTTTGCATCCTGATTAGCGTGTGGCTACTACATGTACGGTCCAACATAAAATTCCATCCTCCTCCTTTTCATCCAACTCTTCAAAAACTTCAATCTCCTCACTTGTGCTCGATCTGTCGCTTATATCGCTGTTTGAATCATTGTTTGAAGGGTTCTGTATGGCGGCCGTATGAAGCGCTGCCATCGCTGTTATCGGTGTGACGTATCACTTCCGGGTTCGTCCCCTTCCAAGCTCGAACTTCGGAAACGCGATTATTTTGTCAAATATACAACATATATTTTTTCATGCTTTATTTGTTGGACAATGTTTAAATACTTTAATTGTGACCCTATTTGGCATTTTATGAAATTACTTCACATTTGGTCTTTAAAGATTTGATACATTTTATGTTGCATTGCCCTTTTTTTGTCGCATCAATTCAATAACCATTTTTTTTTGCTGTTCTGCTGCTAACTATCTCTGCTGATCACATGTTAGTATGTCAGCCAATTGAACAGATAAATGAGTCTAGGCGTTTTGCTTTGCTGCGTTCATTCGCACACTGACGTGACTCATCATCGTCAGACTCAGATAACTGCAGCGGCTGGGGAAACCTCCATGCCGTCCGTCGAATAAAATAAATAATAAATATTGGTGGAAACTGATTACGCTACACAAGCACTTTATTACGGTATGCTTGTTGTTAACACTTGTGTATGTAAATCTAATGTTGGTAGATTCTTTTCTTCTTGGAGATGAAATGCATGTGTGGCAGCTTAGCATTTTACTTTTTTTACATAACGTTTTGACAGTTGCCGTCATATTTTTGGAATCAAAGTACCGTGTACCGGAACAGCATTCCGGCCCTGAATCTTATATCGGAACAGCATTCCGGCCCTGAATCTTATACCGGAACTGCGTTCTGGCCCTGAATCTTATACCGGAACGGCGTTCCTGACTGTTCTGGCCTACTTTCACCCCTGATACTTACCGCTGATGCTCCTCTCCTTCTAAGTATTACACCCTCTGCAAGTAAAGCCTTTGCAGTTTCCTCAAACAGAACAGAGTCCTCCATCTCTGATTGGCTCTTTAACTCTGCATACTTGTCTACAAACCTAAAAAAAACGAGTAGAAAGGTTGTGTGTCATCCGTCTGCTGTCAGTCTTAAAAATAATAGCACTAACACAAAAAAACAACCATTTAACATTGCTTGTAACTTAGCTGGGAAAATATAATACATACCTTTGACATGTGGAGACAAAGCTAGATTTAGAAAGATCAAAAGGCCGAGAACCCATTCCGTATTGCTCATAAAATTTCCTGAAATCAGACAGTTATACACAACGATGACTACAGAATGCAGTATTTTCTATATTATCTTTGTAAAGGATAAACTCATATAGACACAATCTAACTGACATCAACTTACGCTCTAACTTTATCTTCTGTGTAGAAAATTGCAGGCACCGGGTCTAGCTTCTTCACCCTGGGTCTTGTGTAGGGCTTTACATACAGTGGTTGTCGTTTTGGGGGAAAAGCTTCATAGACATCATACCAGATTGGTTTCTCGGTTTCCTTTATCACTCCAGAGCGCATTAGATCCCGAATTCTATTAATCGTATAAAATTTAAAGAAAAAAATAATGACTGATTTGTTTACAAGAATGTTGCTGTTAAGAAGACCCTGTATTTGTTTAGAGATGCAGTATGTTGCACTAAAAATGTTCTCATATTCTGTAAGGAATATGAATCTTTTTTGACAGATTGTGAAAGCACAAATTTAGTTTTAGAAATACCTTGTTTGTCCCTTAAATAGTTGTATTGTGGATTTCTTAACATTCTCGTTCATTTTCTTATTGAAAATCTAATGCCATATCCAGAGGTTATCGTGATTATGAAACTTGTTTTGCAAATCTTATCATATGAGGTACACAGAGGTTCCCACTCCAAGTGGAGGTAACAGTTGGGTGACCAAACGTACTCTTTTGCCCGGACAAGTCCTCGTTTCATATCCTCTCCGTAGCCTCCGGCCGGGTTTTGTCAATTCATGAAAATGTCCGTTTTTTTATGATTTTTCATCCGACCAATTTGAAGAGAATCCCTCCGGCCGCTGGGGGGTAGCGCCTGCCTACGTTGACGCGTCTCCTACTAGTACGGAGGGAAGGAGTAGTTCTTTTTCTTGTTTTTGTTGGCAGTTTACCTCTTGTATTATAGGGCATTACTGCCATCTACTGGGTTGACAATTTGGCAAGAGATCAGGCAGTTAGTTGCCTGTGACGTGTTCCCAGAGCGCCTGCCCAGTTGATAATTTTTTTACGACAAATATGTATATAACAGAAACTGTTAACTTCTGTCGGAGCTTTGTACTGGCGTGATCTGTAAAATTCCAGTTAGTGTCACATTGTTGCGCTGCCAATAATTGTAAACTTTTATCAGCAAAGTTTGATTTTCCCTCGGCTCCCGGTACTATCAGTGAGCTAAGTTGTGCTAGGCATTATGGAAATTTAGTTTTGAACTGCTGCATTTGGAAACATGCAGGCTGAATACTTTCTCAGTTTATTTCAGTTATTGTTTGCGTGCAATCTAGAACATTGAATGAGAATAACAATTCAGTGGGAATAACAATTTGTCAACGACAATTGTCGTGATAGTAATTTATAAAAAATTTTAGTTGGCACATAGCCCACTGTGTGTGTGTATTGACTGGACTACATTTCCATGGGTCTGCATTATATATATACTGTATTTTTTTATCATTATTTCTTTTTTTCTTTCCTTCTTTTTTTTCAATAAAAGTGAATTTTTCTATCCAGATGGAGGAGGCACACTTTAAATATATTAAAGTGAGGCATCTTTGAGTGAACTTCGAGTAAAATTCAAGTATCTCGAGGCCGGGCCGAGTGTCCTCTTTTTTTGGCAATCAAAATATGGTCGTCCTAGGAAACAGGAGCTTCTTAAAGAAGTTACAGGTACGCAAAAAACAGAGATGTTGCTTCTCTGTGGGTGACCTAATGCCAAGTACCGTATTTTTCGGGATATAAGTCGCATTGTTTTTGCCTGTAGTTTGGGTGAGGGTGCGACTTAAACTCCGGAGCAGTTTATGGTGGTAAATTTGAATTAGTTTAGTTTACTTGATGATGATTTCAATAATGTAGTACTTGCATGTAAAATAGGAAGTTGCTTTGAGAATGCCATATAATGCCACGCCTTGCCATATTGACTCGTACTAGGACTGTGTGTGAAAAGGTCGAGTTGTCGGTTCAAATGTCAAGTACATGAAATTAATGTCATAAAAATTATGTACTGAATATTGGATTAAAATATAAAATAAAATTGGCCAAGATGTGGCTTAAAACATTTTAAATCCACTAGAATTGCCCTAATTTGATCACAAAAATCAATGGACTCTAATTGTGTCAATTGGCCACATAATTTTTTGCAATTTCCCCCTACAACTTCGATTCTTTTTGGATTTTATCAATGAAATTAAAAGGGCATCCAATGGTTGGGTTAGCCTTGTAGAATGCAAACAAAAAACTTAAAAACAGAAAAACAAAGTAGTATTTTTTTTGGTAACACTTTATAATAACTGTCCGTTTTACTAGTTAATAGATCATTAGTAAACTGTTGATAAATGATTTATTGTTGATTTGTGAAGTATTTGTTAACAGTTTGTTAAGCATTTACTGGGTGTTTTCCATAAGGTTGACCCCATTCTAAATGTTCGTGCTAGTTGATGGCTCTTAATAAAACTATATACACTTTATGTTGAAGGTCATAAGTTTTATTTGTTAAATATACAAAGAAAAGTACAAATATTTGTTGGTTGTATGGCAGATTTTCATAAATGTGCAACATGAGCGCTGCCTGCAAAATGCCTTATCAAAATGCCTTTTCTTTTGAAGTGAACGGCATTTCTTAACCTGAAAAGATAGAAATGCTAAACGTTCCACACAAAAACTTGAAACGTTTCTACACAAACTGTGTTTCAGGTTAAGAAGACCCTGTAAATGCTCAACAAACTGTTAACAAATACTTCACAAATCAACAATAAATCATTTATCAACAGTTTACTAATGATCTATTAACTAGTAAACGGATAGTTATTATAAAGTGTTACCTTTTTTTTTTTTTTTTTTTTTTTAAATCCAAGAGCCGAAAAATATGGAAGCCATCAGTTTGAGGACTGCAAAGAACATGATATTTGGTCACTTGCGGCGAAGCAGACCACCTTCGTTTAGTTACGTGGAAGTTTCTGACTGAAATAATAATTTCTTCTTCTTCTACTTTGTTTATTGGCAGAATAATAATTTTAATAACATTTTACATCTTAAAGTACGCCTCGAGAGAGAGAGAGAAGGGACTACTTTTGTCGCACGTCTATGTCGTCACTCGTCAGCCACTGACGCTTCACGTGTACAGATATAACCTTCAGATGCTCCATAATATTGTCTTTACACATAAAATCTGGTAACCAGTATAAAAGCAATATATACGCAGTAGCTCAAGTGAGGTACACGGAAAAACTCATACTAATGACAACTGCTGCAGATATTATTTTATTGCATTATATTACATGTCATTTCAGGCCAACGCTAACGCGAGCCACAACGGCTACACTATGGTTAAGTAACAAAACAAATGGATAATTTAAAAAGTATTCTTACCTCGTAAACACGGTTCCTACCCTCTCAAGTCTGCTCCCGGCCATTTTTGTCTTTTGAGTTGGAGGTTGCACCGCAGCACATGAGCACAACAGCTAAAGTTCCGCTTCCACCTCAGCCTTCTCGTGTGTGGGTAAGAACAGTACTTCTGGTTGTACGTTCGTCTCCTTCAGAATAAAAGTCATTGTAAGCTCATCACGGTTAAGGTTATTCAAGTATTTCTGTATTGCTAGGCCTGAGTAAATTTGTGACAGGAATTATTCGGTATATCTTGGTTTATTTTACATACTTTAATACCATAATGGCGAGCGTAATACTGAAATCTGCCACTTGGAGGCGATCAAGCTTGCCTGACGTGAACCTCCCTCCCTCGCCTCTTCTTTTGATTGACTGTATACTAACATACTATTCCTTCTAAAAAAAAATTAGCATATTGTGATCAAGTTCATTATATTCTGTAATGTACTGATAAACATTCGGCTTTCATATATTTTAAATTCATTACACACAACTGAAGTAGTTCAAGTCTTTTATTGTTTTAATATTGATTATTTTGGCAAAAAAAAGTCAAGAAAATTCATTACACACAACTGAAGTAGTTCAAGTCTTTTATTGTTTTAATATTGATTATTTTGGCAAAAAAAAGTCAAGAAAAACAAAAAATCCCTATCCCAAAAAATTAGCATATTTCACCCGACCAATACAAAAAAGTGTTTTTTAATACAAAAAAAGTCAACCTTCAATTAATTATATCAGCTATGCACTCAATACTTGGTCTGGAATCCTTTTGCAGAACTGACTGCTTCAATGCGGCGTGGCTGAGGTGCTGAGGTGTTATGGAGGCCCAGGATGCCTCAATAGTGGCCTTAAGCTCATCCACAGTGTTGGGTCTGGTGTCTCTTAGCTTCCTCTTCACAATAACCCACAGATTCTCTATGGGGTTCAGGTCAGGGGAGTTGGCAGGCCATTTGAGCACAGTAATGCCATGGTCAGTAAACCATTTACCAGTGATTTTGGCACAGTGAGCAGGTGCCAGGTTGTGCTGAAAAATCAAATCTTTATCTCCATAAAGCTTTTCAGCAGATGGAAGCATGAAGTGCTCCAAAATCTCCTGATAGCTAGCTGCATTGACCCTGGCTTCAATAAAACACAGTAGACCAACACCAGCAGCTGACATGGCACCCCAGACCATCACTGACTGTGGGAACTTGACACTGGACTTCAGGCATTTTGGCATTTCCTTCTCCCCAGTCTTCCTCCAAACTCTGGCACCTTGATTTCTGAATGACATGCAAAATTCGCTTTCATCTGAAAAAAGTACTTTGGACCACTGAGCAACAGTCCAGTGCTGCTTCTCTGTAGCCCAGGTCAGGCGCTTCTGCCGCTGTTTCAGGTTCAAAAGTGGCTTGACCTGGGGAATGCGGCACCTGTAGCCCATTTCCAGCACACGCCTGTGCACAGTGGCTCTGGATGTTTCTACTCCAGACTCGGTCCACTGTTTCTGCAGGTCCCCCAAGGTCAGGAATCGGCCCTTCTCCACAATCTTTCTTAGGGTGCGGTCACCTCTTCTGGTTGTGCAGCATTTCCTGCCACACTTTTTCCTAACCATAGACTTCCGACTGAGGTGCCTTGATACAGCACTCTGGGAACAGCCTATTCGCTCAGAAATTTCTTTCTGTGTCTTAGCCTTTTGCTTGAGGGTGTCAATGATGAGGCCTTCTGGACAGCAGTCAGGTCGGCAGTCTTGCCCATGATTGAGGTTTTGAGTAATGAACCAGGCCGGGAGTTCGTAAAAGCCTCAGGGGTTTTGAGTTAATTCGTTGATTCAGATGATTAGGTTAGTTGCTTCTTTAGTGTATCTTTTCATGATATGCTAATTTTTTGATATAGGGATTTTTAATTTTTCTTGACTTTTTTGCCAAAATCATCAATATTAAAACAATAAAAGGCTTGGACTACTTCAGTTTTGTGTAATGAATCTAAAATATATGAAAGTAAGGTTTATCAGTAAATTACAGAAAATAATGAACTTTATCACAATATGCTAATTTTTTTAGAAGGACAATAGATAGATGAATAAACATAGATGAATAAATAAATTAATGAATTATTTTAAAGCTTTTGAAGATGTCAATGTCGATACAACAATTATCAATGCATGGGTCAGGCAATCATTCTGGGATATTTTACAACACTAATAAATAGAAAAACAAGCTCTTTTCATCCATCTGCTGTGAATTGGAAGGAGTTTATCATTACTAGACGTCCAATCCGTTGAAAGTGGGAGGGTTCATTTGCTGTCGTCCTTCCAACTTTAGATGGATTGGACGTCTATGGCAGTCAGTGGCAGCCAATTCCACGCAATTTTGGGGCATTTCACGTCATTTCCTGTTGATGTTTGGCCAATTCCCTTTCTCGTTGTGGCATTTACGGTTAACTTCCTGTTGATTTTGTCGCATTTCCATGTCACTTCATGTAGATTTTGGGTTACTGAAAAGGAAATGACTCAAGAATGTCCCCAGACAAATAGGAAGTGACTCAAAATCCACAGGAAGGAACAGGAAGTTACCTGTAAATGCCTCCAAAAGGCTGTGAATGCTATGGTTTCTCTGTGCCATCGTCTAGAGCCTTCAATGGCAGCCAGTGAGCTAACACTATTCTAATGGAAGATTCTGCTGTTGCTGACGTACGCCGAGGTTGTGGACAACATAACATATATTAATCCCAAACTTTCCTATTTAGTGCACGGCCATTAATAAAACAAATACACACCATTAAAAGTTTTACGGCAAAACGACAGTGATTTCCCAGGCATTAAACTGCAATTTTCCATTAAATTTAGTAAAATTTAAGACCTTGATTATCCGGATTTTAAATGTAAGACTTTTTAAAGACCCGCGGAAGCCCTGCATTAACTACCATTGAAGGCGATAGACATCCATCCCGTCAATGAAAATCATGCTTCGGGGCCATTGACAGGCTAGCATTACTAGCCGTCACAGTCCAAATGGATTTGACATATATTGCCGTCAATGGCAGCTAAAGAGGGTAAAGGGACTAGGAAAGGGCACATACACTCTGACTCTCGCTTTTAACTCTTGCTGTTTGCTGACCACGGGGAAAAAGGATCAGGAACATTACTTGTAGTTCTCAGCCCACATTTTCACACAAGGGAAATCACTTACACTACCAGCTAGCAGTTATTTTAGTAATTTCTTCCTTTGCTTTTGGTGTGTAATTTTACTTTTCTGGGGAGAGAGAGGAGAGAATCGAAAATGTAAAGCCACATTCTACTGTAATCTGCCAGCGGTTGACTTTTCTGGTTCGGCAACAGTGCATTTTAGGGCAGAGAAGTAGGCAGGCAGACCAGGTTGACTTTAGGAATGTCAGCGTGTTAAAGGGTGGTGTAGTGAGAGGGACGGAGCCAAACAGAGGAGGGACAAAGAGCAGGAGAGGGCGAGCGAGTCATAAATGCAATAATTACAGCTTAGGTAGAAATAAGCAAAGCACTCCAGTCTCACTGGCTGCCAGCGTAGCGAACAGACAGGCATATTGGAGCAACATTTACTTTTTGTTTTGTTGCTTACTCTACAATTCACTGCTGTGCTTGGGATTTATACGAGAATATATTCAGGGAAACCAAACATTTCTCAGGATGGATTTTCTTCTGGATTCTGGCTGATTAGGATGGATTATTTTCATGCACTTTTTTCCAAGTCTTACTGAATTTCCTGAGCAAACTTGAAATTTGTGAAACTGTACATTCATGATGTCTGTGGCCGCTCTGTTTCGGGGCAAGTGGGGGACTAAACCCCAGGAAAGCCCTGACAAGCATGCGACCACTGCAGCTCTACCCACCCACGAGGAGGACTATGATGATGATGATGATGATTCCAGGGTGGGCTTGAGCAGAGAGCCTATTCGCAGAAACTCACGTTTTTACCGCTCAATGAGGAGGAAGAGAATGGCTGCCTCTGAAAACTCTGAAAGTAAGAAAACATCGAGTGATCTAGATTTAGAGTCTTAATACATTATAGCAGCCAGTGTTTCTCAAAATGTGGTCCATGTAACCGCCAGCGGTCCCTAATACATCAGGATTAGCAACGTAATATTAGAAAGTTTTTATGACAACGCCTAAAACTACAAATATTGCACAAGTATGGAACACTGCAGCAAAATTCAACATTCTGTGTGTGGACCTTTTCTTGCTAGAACTAAATCATTCAAACATGTCACAAAATTGAACTTTAAAGTACCTCTGGCTTTTGACTAGGGGTGTGACAAAATATCGAAATGGTGATATAACGTGATACGTTGCATCCCAAAAGGTTATCAATATGCTCATGCCAAGAATCGAGATACCGTTTTAAAAAGGTGTCAATGTTTAAACATATACTTCATAATGTATTGACGGGGCGCGGGGCCTATCTCCGTCAAAGCTGACCGAGTGGAAACACAGACAAAGACCTTTGTCCGTTGAAAATTATTTTGAATAAATGCTTAAATCCCTGAATTCTTTATAGATATGAACGTAAAACAGTCTTGATTCTTGGTTAAAAGCAAAAAAACATGTAGGTTGCATTCATTTTACGTAAATATTGCCAACTATGAGGCTAGTCAGTCAGGAAATTAGTGGCCGCCATATGTAAACAAAGAGCATTTTCTGTTGAAAATTCTTGTTAATAAATGCATAAATCCCTGAATTCTTTATAGAAATGGACGTAAAACAGTCTCGAATCTTGGTTAAAAGCAAAACAAAAACAAATGTGCCGGTAGCATTTATTTTACATAAATATTGCGTACTTTGAGGCTAGTCAGTAGGAATTTAGCGGCCGCTATATGTAAACAAAGAGCTTTTTCCGTTGAAAACTCATGTGAATACATGTTTAAACCCCTGAATTCTTTATAGATATGGACGTAAAACAGTCTCGATTCTTGGTTAGAAGCCCCAAAAAATAAATAACGTACAGCTAGCATTTATTTTATGTAAATACTGCAAACTATTGCTGAGTATATTGCCCATGCTGTAGTGGTTAATTTCTCCCATTGATTTTTTCACAACGTTTCAAAATGCATGCTTCGTACGATAAATATAATAAGTATCTTGAATCCTTGAACAAATCACTCCTGAGACAATCCTTCCTGTGTGTATGCAGTACAGCTTTCGTACGTTAGGTCACTGCATGTGACCGACTGCTAATAAATGAAGCGGAGTGTAGGATGGCCCGACTCGGGAAGGCGTGACGCAGTGAATAGGGAATGTGTCACGTCAATGCATTATGAATTTTATGGTTTAAAAACAAAAGGAACCAACAAGTTGCTACCAAAATCTTCCTTGATAATAGTGTCTCTATGGCTGCAATTGACGGCACTCAACACCCAATCCATTAAGACTGGGAAATGCGAATTAACTTTTGTTCATTCGAAACCAGAGCATTCAGTCACTCTTTCTGATTTTCGGGTCATGTACAGGTCACTTTCTGTTCATTTTGGGGAATTTAAAGTTCACTTCCTGCTGAGTTAGAATCACTGCCTATTCATTTGTGAGATTCCCGGGTCACGACCTGCTCTGCAAACCAAAATCAACAGGAAGTGCCCCAAAAAACAAGGAAGTGACTGAAAATCAGTCACCTGAAATGAAACCTAAAATGGTCCAAAATTACCTCGTTGCCTGGCATTGGCTGCCACTGACGGCCATAGAAGTGGGAAGGGCCTGTTTAGAAGTGGGAGGGGTTCATTCGCTGCCACCCTCCCAGTTCAAATAGACTGGACGCCTACAAGTGACAAACTTGCAGCAGGATGTTTTTCCATAGACTCAGATCGGTCATGCACTGCGCCTCCTCTTAAAGTAGGGGCCGCCCACATCAAGAGGAGCTATTCATAAACAAAGCACACAGCGATCTAACGGCATATTTCTGTTGAAAATGTAGAAGTAAGAAATTAGCCGCTACTGTATTGGCATCATAGTTAGCAATATTTACGTACAATAAATGCTAACTGCACGGTTTTTTGCTTTTAACCAGGAATCGAGACTGTTTTACATCCATATCTATAAAGAATTTGGGGATTTAAGCATTTATTCACAAAAAATTTTACCGGAAAAGCTGTTTTTACAAAAGGCGGCCGCTCGCGAAATAAACTAAAAGATTAGCATTGTACTTTGACATATTTACGAAAAATAAATGCTAACTGCACCTTTTTTTTTTTTTTTGCTTTTAACCAAGAATTGATTGATTTGCGTCCATATCTCTAAAGAATTCAATGATTTAAGCATTTATTAACAAGAATTTTCAACTAAAAAAGCTCTTTGTCTGTGATTCCACTCGGTCAGCTTTGACGGACTCGCCAACAATGCAGGCCCCCTATTTATCGGCCCCGTGTCTCGTCAATACATTATGAAGTCTATGGTTTTTTAGTTGCTTTGTAGCATATCCTAAAATGATTTCCTGACCAATGAATCGATAATTGTCGTGAGATCATTTTTATCATGAGCTTTGTATTGCATCAAGAGGTTCCCACCCCTACTTTTGACAGGTTCTGTAGTTGCAAAGTAGCATTATATACTGTAGTAATAGAGGAGAGTGAATGCATAACAAAGTCATTTGCTGTTGTTTATTTAAGTTTCTGAGTTCCCCCAGGGGATTTAGGCCAGTTTATGTGTGAACATCGCCTTCGTAGTAGATGTAGCAGTTTTCCATCTGCTTTACTGAATGCTTAACTTCAGATGCAATATTAGATTGTTCTGTGCCACTGTCAAATTGGCAAATACTGTACAATCAGACTGTACTAAAAGTGGAACAAAGGTTTGCCCTGAAACCTGAGTAACCTGTTAGGTTAAAATAACACAATTGTACGCATATACCTAAGTGTTACGTGTCAACTCATCAGACTCCGCAAAATAGTTAGGAATAAAATGTTTAACTTGAGCTCGCTTTTTATTCACACACTCAACAACCGTGAATGATGGAAGCCGCTTCATGTTTTACTGTAAAGAAACCATTGTTCTCAACAGGAATTAACAATTTTCCTTGAGCCACACCAAAGTGCTTGGATTTGGACTTTGCCCCTGCATTGAACATGCCTACAAGGGGTTATAATGTGATAATACACAACGAGACAGGCTTGCATTACGGCAGTAAAAAGTCATAAAAGTACCGAGGCCTGTCAAAATGCATTGTCAGAGATCCGTTGATAAGCTTGTTGATTTTGCAGGACACATAGAAAAGTGGGAGTGCTGGTAATCAGATCATTTCTGTGTGGACTTTCACTCGACATTAAACCAAAAATACAATATGCAAACTTGATAACTTGTATTTATATTCAGTATTTTATTGGGATTTGCTGCTTGGGCGACTGCATAAATATGTTCCTAGTGAGAATGAAAAAGTATAAACACTTAAATTGGACACATTTATGCAATGAAAAATGGTTTCTTAATTTTGCCTTACATCTGTGACAATAAGTCAAACATTTGTTTTGAAATGCACTGATGACACATCCTAAAAGGTGAAGGGATAGTTTCTCTGGTAATTTTTAAGGAGTATTCTGCTGCTATTAAACAACATGTTTTTTTCTTCAATACACTGAGTATGATGGCCAAACTAAAAAATAATAATAATGAAGCAGTACAATCTTATATATAGACAAGTTTCCTGAGCGAAACATGGGCGGCACCATCTTTGACATTTTCTGCTATGGACTTCCGGTTTAGACAGAAAACTATGAATTGCGGTTGAAGTATACAAAGTTTTAAACTACCAAATAAAACCAGAGGGGCCCACAGATTCTCCAAAAATTGATTCGGCACGACGTAGATGACACTCCGGGACTTTCTGTGCTGTGCTTGGTTGTGTGAACTCCTGGAAGCGCCTATATATATGCTTGGAACTGGAATGTTTTCAACAGCTGATTGTTCATGGACAAAATTCTAACAATCTGTGCAGCCTGTGTTAATATGGGGTGTAGATTGATATACAGGCCACTTGAGTGACCAAAATGAGGCGAATTCACAAGTATTTAAGTATTCACAAGTGGGACAGTCACACGACTGTGATGCAACACACAGAATTGTAGTCAAATTGAACATAATTGTACCTGTTATTGCTTTGTGGTGGCCTTGTCTTGGTTCCACATCTCCCTTCATGAACACAAAATTCCCATATTCATGTATTAGAACTAGGGCTGTCAAACGATTAAAATTTTTAATTGAGTTAATTACAGCTTAAAAATTAATTAATCGTAATTAATCGCAATTAATTGCAATTCAAACCATCTATAAAATATGCCATATTTTTCTGTAAATTATATATATATTCTGTAAAATAAATTGTTGGAATGGAAAGATAAGACACAAGATGGATATATACATTCAACATACGGTACATAAGGACTTTAGTGGGCATTTCACTCTACTGTCATTTAAATCTGTCTATGCTGTCCTCACTCCGAAGCGTCTACTTTTTCCAAAGCTAGACAGCTAGTGAACAACGCCTTAATAATCAGACTTCTTCCTTTTTCATCTGAATTATTAATAAAATAGCCTCAAACCATTGTCCTCTTTAGACCGTCGTAAAACAACAACAAAAAAAGTACACAAGCATTGCATTAGCAACAACATTAGCTTAGCACGTTATACAGGTTCACTAAACATAAACAAAAAGCGTCTCATACAAAAAATATAACATTTCGCTTACTAACATAATATGTACATTTTTTAGAACAACCATACTTACGCACAAATCTTGTCCAAGGATCATATAAGCACAACATTACAACGTAGGCGTCAGCCCGAGACGTCGTGCAGCCATATTGAACTAGCAAGAAAACAATAAACCATGTCGCAAAGCGACCACAAGAGTTCGCTGTTAGACAGCACAAAAAGCCTTGCTGTAAAACTTACCAAAAGGCAGAATACTGTCTGAGCGGGACATGTGCGTTAATTGCGTCAAATATTTTAACGTGATTAATTTAAAAAATTAATTACCGCGCGTTAACGCGATAATTTTGACAGCCCTAATTAGAACACATTCAACTGGATGCTTCGAAGCTTTTCAGGTCCGTAGTGCGTTTCCGTCCACTGCCATTAAATCAATAAAATACAAATCTATTTTGGTTGCGGCGACTCTTAGCCATTTCTTCATGTTGTCATGTCGTGATGATGGCAGATGGATGCGGCATTTCCAAATTGTCTTTTCTGAGGGATTTTGATGAGTAACACCACTCCAGCTCCTCTTTTATTTTGGTTAGGAAAAAGTGTAAGATGGAAGTCGCGAGCAGAAATGCGGAAGTACTTCGGAAACCTGTCTATAAATGGGGAGACTGTGTTCATGTTTGTGAGAAAAGTTTGTCATATACTTTGTTCAAATCGCTTATTTTAGTCTAAAAAAATTAATTGAATTTATTACAGCTATTAATATATGTATGTGTATATATATATATATATATATACACATATTAGCATAAAAGTTTTTTTTTAATTATATATTATATGTATATCTTTCCTATGTTAAATCTGAATAAATACCGTGAACACACAAAAAATATATTTTTTTGGCAGGGGGGTGCTACTTCGCGGTTTTTCACTTATCACGGTGGGTTCTGGTCCCCATTAACTGCGAAAAACGAGGGATCACTGTATATGTATACAGAGGTGGACTGGCCATCAGGCATACCAGGCACTTCCTGGTGGGCCAACACACACTTGTGGGCCGGTGACTGTTTAGTAATAATGAAAAAAAAAAAAGTTTCTTAGCTGTGGCTCGCGGCCCATTCGTTGGTCCAATTTTTGTTAGTCCAATAAAATATCTCATTGCTCCGGTCATCCCACAGGACAACTGAGATGGAAATTAATGAGTTGGAGGTGCAGAGATGCGGCAGAAAAGCCTACTGGTTGATGCAGCAAAATTTGGAAGAATAACTGGCATGTTTTTATTCACACAAAACACTTTATAGCGTCAGCAAAAATGAGTACGTCGACAGGTGCTGTCACTAAAGTGGCAATAAAAACTTGTAATTCTGGGACATTAAAAAAATGTGCATGGCTAATCAATTGAGTACAGTACCATTATGTTCATAGTTGCAATTTTTTTCCCCACCAGCCTGTATTTTGTACGGGAGTTTCACAGTCTTTTTAACAGATACAGCGCATAGTAAACATCGTACGGGAGAACACTTTACAGGCTACGCTACACTGGCACCACTCCCGCCCGGGTTTTCTTTTTTACGGGTTTTACGGGGGGAAAAAACAATGTTTCATAAGGGCTACGTTTGGCCAAGGTTGACAGGTATGTGATAGAGGAAAGCGTTATATATTGTCCAGTCAATAATGCGTTAAACTGACAGCACTTTTAGATACATACAAGGAGAGAAATGTCAGGGCCATTTTTTGGTTCCAGTCTACCCCTGTGTGTATATATATAAATATATAGATACAGATACACAGTATATATGTATGTGTGCACAACAAGTATTAAGTAATATCACACAGAATTGTTGCTAAGTATTATCAAACAGACTTGTTGCATAATTGTTGTCAGTTAGTAGACCGACTGGTAAAATGTCCTGATTCTTTGCATTCCTGGAGAAAACATCTGTTGTGGTGGAACAATATTCAGGTTGGAGCGTGCAGTGAAATCACTTACAGTTCTAGGTGACACGCAGCAAGTTCATGTTGACTGACCTCGCTCCCACAATGACTCCCCTCCAAAGGTATTAAAAGAATGAGGCCAATTCATTTAGTTTTTGTTGCAGGCCCAAAAAAACTGTCAGACAATATTTTTGTAGAGTTTACTATTTAATTAGATGCTCATAAGAACATCTAAGTCATTACATTACCTCAACCGAATTTGACAGATTGGGTTGTACGGTTGGCCTATGTTTGGTATCATGAACAAATCCTGCCTTTCTTGAAGTTTTTTTTGTTTGTTTGAATCAATCCATCTATCACATATCCTCTTTGTTGGCAGCTAGGGTTGCCAACTCCCTGTAATTGGTAGAACCGGCCGGCCCGATAACCGTCACCCTTTAATAATTTTTTTGTCTGTAAAAAGTGATTTTTTAATTTTTATTATTTGGTTATGACTATAATATTATAATAATTTTAATCAAAACTAAATGAATTAGGTACATATTTGAGTTATATAAGCACATGTAAAAACAATAATTATCAGCAATGTATTCTTAATACAAAATATAATAGAATTAAATCTGTACTGCTAAATTTTAAATGGTATAATTTAACACTTAAGATCCTAAGCCTTTATGTATATGTTTGGGTGGGTGGGTGTTTTTGGTGTTTTTTTTTTTTTTTTTAAATACTGTACTTGTTTTAAAAGTACAAACAAACTCTCAATTGAGGTGTGTTCAAATTCCCCTCAGCAATAACATTTTTTGCAAATGATCACTTCAAATATTATGAATTTGACAGAACACAAAAAGTATTAGGGATGTTCCGATCACCTTGTTTTGAAAATCTGCTGATACCAAGTCCCGATCCGCTACTGGGAAAAAAAATTGTTTCTTTTAATTTGAACAAAAGTTTCAAACATGTTCAAATACTGTACTATTTACCACGGCTGTAGGTTTGGTCTCAATTTGGTAGGGACGATATAACAGCATAACACACATGTACACTTTTTGCTGGGGGCGGGACATTAATAAGACCAAACAGATTGGGCTAACGGCGGTCAGGGCTACATTTCTCACCAATACGAACTTAATTAAATGATTAATGAAGTTCAATGATTAATGCAAAATAAATCTGTATTGACTTATACTGTCGCACTGCAAATTTACAGTATAACGTCTTAATCTGATACGTATTTTCTCTTAAATCTAGTGGAATAATTTTCTTCATCTTGTTTTGAGTTTTAAAGGCTAGTTAACAGATTACGTATTAATGCATCAGATTCTTCCACTTACTTTAATAAATATTACCATTGGTTCTTATTAAGCTAAAAGTCGGCCATTTTTCAACTAAATCAAGAAAAATAATGCGTTCAAATAATGTTTTAAACAATATCTTTGAAATAAGAACTTTTCTGACATTTTTTTTTAGATTAAATGTACAAACTTTTTTGCTTGAAATAAGTCTTTTCAGCTATATTTCTTATTTCAAGAAACCTGAGTTTTTACACTGAAAGCGAGGGAAGTTTTTTTTTTTTTTTGTGTCACTTTTAAGGAGGTGGGTTTTTGAAATGCATATGCATTTGTTCAGGTGATCCACTGTATGATTCAAACCTTTGTTTTCAAAAACTACTAAAGAAACATTTTTAAAACTTCCAGAATAAATGTCTGGATTTTATTAGCAAATTTAAATAGCATTATTTGAACACAAATTATATTAACATACACAAGAAATACAAACTTGTTCATCATCTCTTAAGTATCCAGGAATGCAAAATGGGAAAAAAAAACTTTTGTCTTAAGACCACTCAAAATTGTCTGTCTAAATAAATTAAATACTAGTATAACAAAAAAAAAAATTCTTAGTTTGGAAATAACACCAAAAACAAATGGAGCCTTCCTTCTGGAAAAACTACTGCTTTTGTCCACTAGCGCAGCCGAACTCAATAAAAAAATGAATGCTCCTTTGGGCTGCTTTACGACGACATAAGCAAAATAAAGATGAAAACTGGGAAGAAGGGGGTAAACCTTGGTTCACTACATTTCATACAGCTGAGCAGAGTTCACTATATTTTTCACAGTGTATGTAACGTTAAGATAGTAGAAAACACATACAGGAGGACACCTCTCCTAAGCAGCTTCCTACTCAGCAAGTTCACACAGTTTAAGGTAATGGTAATGGAGTAATACTGTGATGCAGGTCGGACTTTCAGTAGCAAACTTAGTGGTGCGTTTCCCACCTTCACAACAATGACTTTTTACATTACTTACAGCGGCTGCTGGCCGAAAAAAAACTTCTAATATCCCTCGTCTTCAAAGCGGGCGGAGGAGGCGGCATGTTGACATGTAACGTAATTCTGTACTCTGAGAGTGTGCGTGGAGGAGGGGGTGTCAAGTCATCAGCCAATCAAACGTGCGTTTGAGGGGGAAAAAACATGGACAGGCACATTCAGCAAGTGAAAAAGGGGTAAATGTAAGCCTGAAAATAATTTACTTAATCTTGGTTAGGTCAATTATATCGTTACTTCATATGGGAAGACAACCTAAATGACCTATATAACTAAACACATTATATAATACAGGTAAGGTTGCTTAAAAGTTGGTGAGGACAATTTCAGCATCCTGAAAAGTTGCTAGTGTTTTGTCCCTACCATCCCTATGTCAACCCACACCCTTGCTATTTACAGTACTTCCTCTTCCACTATTTCCTGGAGTGTTGTGGAGCTTAAAAAGTATATATTCTTGTTTCATTTGGCCATTGCAATTCTCAATTATTTTGTTACTTTTTTGCCCTTAAAAATTAAATAAAATAAAATAAAAAACCCTATCCTTTTCATCTGATTCTCTGAAAATGGCAAGATCGGCACGATTTCCAATCACGTGATCGGATTGGGGATATCCCACTAAAAAGTATCATACAATTACTGAAAATAGAGTACACAGAGAATAACAAAAAAACAAATGAACATTTTTATTACTGAAAGTAAAGAACACAGAGAATAACAACAAAACAAATTTTCATCATTTTGAACATGCTTTTTACGCTTGCTTCACTCAAACCTCCCACACTCTTATGTTGTCTTCTGTTAGCAACAGTACCTCGACCAGTGAGGGATTTCGTATTTTCATTGTTCCGTCAGCTCATTGGGATCTTCTTGTAAAGCACCATACAGTGGTATCAAAAAGTATCTGAACCTTTTGAAATTTCTCACATTTCTGCATAAAATCACGACCACAATCAGATCTTTGTCAAAATCACACAGATGAAAAAACAGTGTCTGCTTTAACTAAAAAAAAAAAAACATTCATACGTTTCCATATTTTATTGAGGATAGCAGGCAAACAATGACAGATGGGGGAAAAATAAGTAAGTAAATCCTCTCCCTAAAGAGACTTAAAGAGCAATTGAAACCAATTTTTACCAAACATTTTAAGTCAGGTAAGTGCCCAATCACTGATGAGTGGTTTAAAGCTGCCCTGTCCACTATAAAACGCACACCTGGAATGAAATGTCTTCATGAAAAGTATGGTCTAATGTGCATCATGGTTTGGCCAAAAGAGCTGTCTGAAGACCTGTGATCAAGGATTGTTGATTTGTATAAAGCTCGGAAAGGATACAAAGCCTTCTCTAAAAGTCTGGATGTTCATCAATCAACAGTCAGAGAGGTTGTCTTCAAATGGAGAGAGTTTGGCACTATTGCTTCTCTCCCAAGGAGTCGCTGTCCACCAAAGATGACGCCAAGAATTCAGTGCAGAATACTCAGAGAGGTAAAAAAGAACCTGCTAAAGTCAAAATAGTGTCTGCTAAAGACTTACAGAAATCACTGGCACAGTCCAACATCTCTGTGCACACATCAACTATATATAAAACTATAGCCAAGAAGGGTGTTCATGGGAGGACTCCACAAAGGAAGCCACAGCTGTCTAAATGAAAAACATTGTTGCTCGTTTAATGTTCGCAAAAAGGCACTTGGACGCTCCACATAAGTTTTGGCAAAATATTTTGTGGACTGATGAAACCAAAGTTGAATAGTTTGGGAGTAACACACAACATCATGTGTGGAGGAAAAATGGAACAGCTCACAAACATCAACACCTAATCCCCACTGTGAAGCAAGGTGGAGGGAGCATCATGATTTGGTGCTGTTTTGCTGCCTCAGGGCCTGGACAACTTGTAATCATTAAAGGAAGAATGAATTCAAAAGTTTATCAGGATGTTTTGCAGGAAAACCTGAGGCCCTCTGTTAGACATTTGAAGTTAAAAAGAGGATGGCTGCTGCAACAAGACAATGATCCAAAACAGAATTAAATCAACTTCAGAATATTTTCAGAAGAACAAAATACACGTTCTGGAGTTGCCAAGTCAAAGTCCAGACGTTAACCCCGTTGAGATGCTGTGGCATGACCTAAAGACAGCGATTCATGCCAGACATCCCAGGAATCTGACTAGACTACAGCAGTTTTGTAGCGAAGAATGGGCCAAAATTTGTCCTGATCGATGTGCCAGACTTATCTGCAGCTACAGGAAGCGTCTGGTTGAAGTTATTGCCTCCAAAGAGGGGCCCACAAAATATTAAATGTGATGGTTCATCTACTTATTTTTCCTCCTTCCGTCATTGTTTGCATACTATCCTTATTTAAATATGAAAACCTATAAATGTTTGGGTGTCTTTAGATAAAGCAGACTCTGTGTTTTAATCTGTGTGATTTTGACAAAGATCAGATCACATTTGATGGTGATTTTTTGCAGAAATGTGAGAAATTCCAAAAGGTTCACATAGTTTTTCATACCACCGTACCAGTATACGTTCCTTGTACAAAAAAGACATTATTTCCGAGTTTGATGATAGTAAGGGACAAAGCGCCTCCCTTGAAAGCTCAATAAGGGACGCAAACTTTTCTGTTTCTGTTACTGTTTCTGAATACCGGACAATTACCTTTGTCAAGTAACAGTTGAAAACCCTATTAGAAGTTAACTTGCAAGAGGACTCATCAAAATCTTCATGGATCCTGTTTCCTTCAAATTCTTTTCGCATATTGTAGCATCTAAAAAAACAATTATATTTTTAGTTAATCTGATTGCTACATAATTAAAGAAACACTGTCATTTTCATTGCTCACTAACTCAATTCATCCAGAAAAAAAATAGGCTATTTCACGTTGTCATGTCAGTAACTGTTTGTTCCCCTCTCTTTTTGATTATGTGTAACTTTTTCCCCCCTCTTCACAGCAGGTTCTCCCAGATCTGGTGTGGACAACACCACATCAACAAACTCTTATTCTAATACTCCCTCACCCCATAAATCATTGGAACTGTCCTCGGCTGCTCGGTAAGTTAACTTAACTTGACTAACAAAACCAACACCGCAAAACCAATTTTTTAAAAATTACATGTTGTGTCATAAATTGAGCCCGAAAGGAGTATAAGCAGGCCCAATTTCTGTCGGTATGTGTAACATTCCATTTAAACAAAAATCCTGCAAAAAAAAAAAAATATATATATAATAATAATAATCAATTGTGTAGCTACAATATTGTAAAGCCACCTTCCTGTTATGATTCTCATTTAGTTACACATCACAAACTCCATGGTCTTTGAGATATCTTTTTGGACAAGTACCTTCTAGGCATGCGGTTGTGTATATTTTTGAACACAGAGCACACATTCCTTTAAATTATCACAAAGATTGCAAACAGGCGGAAAATATCCCGATGTAGAACTGTTGAATACCTTCCATTGGAATTTGTTAGAATTATTTGGAATTAGCTGCAAAGGTGTGCACAAACAATATAATGTTTTGTCATAAACAGTCATGCAATCGACTTTACTGCTGCTGATGTCTTTTGTGCTTGTTTGTGAAGCTACCATTTTGTTTTCAGGAACTTAAAAGCATACACGAACTCAAAAAAACAAACAAAAAAAAACATTAATTTATTTCCGAATACAAAATGTTTATTTTAGACTCTAAACACGCTCTAGTGCAACAGTGACAATGAATGCTGCTTTTTAGCTGGTTAACAGAGGTGGGTAGAGTAGCCAAAATTTTACTCAAGTAAGAGTAGCATTACTTAAAAAATAATACTACTAAAGTAAAAGTAGACATTCATAAAATTTACGCGAGTACATGTAGAAAAGTATTCGGTGAAAAGAATACTCAAGCAATAGGTAACGGCTTGCAATGTCTGATATCTTGTAAACATTTTTCCCCTCAGTCCGAACTGAACTGAAATGAACTGTTAATATTATACTGTACTATAACCTATTAAATGACCATATAAGGCCAAAAGTACTACACAAACATCATTGAATTCTGTCTTGAAAAAAATGACAGAAATGAAACATCACTTCCCCAAATACTGTAAGTGCATTCTAGTGAAATTACCTTGAAGTTAAAACGATCATATGTCCGGTAGTCCGTGGTCTATCGGTGCCAAATAAAAACTGGGTGACGGGTTGAACTCTGCGCTTTTGAGTGAAATACTCAGGGGTGAAAGTGGGCCAGAACGGTCAGGAACGCAGTTCCGGTAAGAGATTCAGGGCCAGAACGCAGTTGCGGTATAAATTCAGGGCCGGAATGCTGTTTTGGTATAAAATTCAGGGCCGGAATGCTGTTCCGGTATAAGATTCAGGGCCGGAATACTGTTCCGGTACATGGTGCTTTGATTACGAAAATATGACGGCAACTGTCAAAACGCTACGTAAAAAATAAAAAATAAAAATGCTAAGCTGCCACACATGTATTTCATCTCCAAGAAGAAAACAATCTACCAACGTCAGATTTACATACACAAGTGTTACAAACAATCATAATAAAGTGCTTGTGTAGCATAATCTGCTCGTGTAGCATAATCCATTTGTGTAGCATAATGCTATAGCAATATTTATTATTTATTTTATTTCACGGACGGCATGGAGGTTTCCCCAGCTGCTGCTGTTATCTGAGTCTGACGATGAGTCACGTCAATGTGCGAATGCACGCAGCAAAGCAAAACGCCTAGACTCATTTATCCGTTCAATTAGCTGACATACTGACATGTGATGAGCAGAGATACAGTAGTTAGCTCTGATTGGTTCAAACGTTGGATGTTTTCTGGAACAGCAAAAAAAAAAAGTTGAATTGATGTGACAAATAAAGGGCAATGCATCATAAAATGGATCAAATTTTTAAGAGCAACGAAAGACTTGAAGAGGATTATTTATCATATTTAGTTTTATTTGCTCTGATGGAGAGGTTCAGAACATATTAGATGTCAATGTACACTTTGGACTTATATTTGTTCATTTATGTTAGGCTACTTATTCATTTCCTTACGATTTAAATTTTTTGGGCCAATTTTTGCACGATCTTCAAAATATATTTCATTTCACTCTGCATAGTATAAGTCATTTGTACTTATTTTTCTGAATGTATGGTACTTATATCTTTGTTATTTAAAAAAAAAAAGGAATGGAAATGTTTACATTAAATTTTAATATACGTCATATGTTCTTAAGTAGTTAAAACTGAGATTTGCCATTTAGTATGAGAGGAAATGAGGGGGGAAAAAATTAGGAGATGGAGGTTGGGGTTATTGCTGTTTTTGTTAACTTTTATTTTGCAAATCATTGAAAAAATACAATTTTGAATGATAATCAGTTTTTGCGTTATAGAAGTAACTGTTATAAAACAGTTTTCTTTGCATTTCAAAAATGAAATAAATAAATAAATAAAATTTCTGGCTCCGTGGCGACCTTCACGTCGAGGAGTTCTGGTAAGAAATTCTAGCCACTTTCACCCCTGGAAATACTGTAGTTATTTTTTTTATGGTGCTTTAAAGACGCCACGTGATTAAAGAGGCTGGCGTGCAAGCTTGTATGTGGTCACGTGACTATATTGTTACGTCTTATCGGCAGTGGTGGAATGTAATAAACTAAAAGTACTTTGTTACAGTACTTAAGTACATTTTTGGTATCTGTACTTAAGTATAAATATGAAGTGGTACTTTTTAGTTTTACGTCACTACATTTTATAGCACGTACAGTATCTGTACTTTTAGCTCCACTAATTTTCAAATTGTCACCTGCATTACACGTTACTTTTGTTTGTTTTCTTTTTTTCTCACTGTGAATTGATAGTTTTCATGCCTCCGGCACAATCGATAAGCCCCTTGCGACTATACTATAATTGACTAGAGACAGCAATACAGTACCTATCCTTCGTTTTTCGCGGTTAATGGGGTCAAGAAACCGCTGCGATAAGTGAAAAAACCGTGAAGTAGCGCCCCCCCCAAATATATATGTTCATTGTTCATTGCATTTATTCAGATCTATCATTGGAAAGCGATACATATAAGACATGTTTTTATTGCCTTTTCCCCCAAAGCATACTTAAAAAAAAACTTTTATGCAAATATATATTTTAATAAATGTTTTTTAAGCACCCTAAATGTAATAATTATGATAAGTTTTAAACATGTTACTGTCCCACAGAATTATTTTTAAAGAAGAAAAAAAGTACACGCCCAATCCATTTAAAAATAGTATTTAAGAAAAAATGCTTGTCTTTATTAAATGCTTCATTGATTGTCCACTCAAATCCGCTCCAGCTGCTCCCTTACACACAATGAGTTGCCACAGCAACTGTTTAACAAGTTAAACAATGATTGACGCGTGTCGCGCTTTGAAGGTCGAGTCTCTGGCAAGATCAAAGCTTAACTGTCTGTCAATTATCGTTTACTTTAATAAGCAACTCCAGTTCACTCTCTGACGAACAAACAGCAGGGAGAGGGAGAGAGGGAGGGTGCAAGCATTAGACTGCGCGATCAGCTCGGCACACCTCATCTGTACTGTGTTTTAATTGAAAAAAAAATTTCGCGATGGACTGGGGATGTAAAGTTTGAAGCGCGAAGTAGCGAGGGATCACTGTACATGTAAGATTAGGCAGGTGAACAAGATATTGACCAATAAAAACCAACATTGAGAGCAGCGCCCCTTCAGATGGGTGTTGCACACTCTTGAACAGTAGGTAGGGGTATGTACCTGATAGTTGCTTGCAATCCGCCGTTAAGCAAAGTTTTGGAGTTTTAAATAAAATATAACTGTCGGCATCACTGGCAAAAATAAAGTAAAATCTAATTTGTAGAATAAAGAGGAAAAATGTAAGGACTAGCGTAGCCCAAAGTAGTGGAGTAAGAGTAGTATTTATTCTTCACAAATCTACTCAAGAAATAGTAAAAAGTATTAGAAGTACATTTTCTCAAATAAATGTAACGTGTTATTACCCACCTCTGCTGGTTAACCATTGTCTTATAAATAACCTCAGCTCAAAACCAAAGGAAACAAAGCATAACAGTTAAAAAATAAATAAAAGTAGTAAAAAGTAATATGATAAAGAAAAAGGAAAAACAGCATATAGAATGTTTTGATGAAAGGATGGATCGAAAACCATGACTTTTTTCAACAAATTTCTGACTCCACTGTGAACTTACGGTATAGTTCTGTTTTCGAGCTTCTATTGAGATGCTTGGCATTACAATCAGATGACAAATTGCCTGTTGTATCCTTTATGATTATTCTCATTGTTAAAGTGACAACTACTCAATTACTTTTGGTTTCTACCTATTAAAAAAAGAAAATAATCAAAATACTCGACAACTGTTTATGTGTAATCCGTGACCCATTATTGCTGTGCCGAGGTGAAATTCCACCAATTGCTTGTATATATGGCTCGACTTCTAGCACGTGCTTGAAAACAAACCAACACATGTACGGATAACGATCACACTCTGCTTTGGAATTTGTGTTCCAAGGTTGACTTGGTTAGTTATGACTCTTAAGTGGCTTTTGTGTTATGAAATGCAAGCCACAGATTTCCCTACATCTCCCTCTTTCCAGACCTGCGTTGCCAAGCAATGGTGAGGCCAGCAGCAGATATTATTCTTTGTACAACATGGATGCTGTGAATAAGGAAAGAGGAAGTGTGGGAGGAGGGAACGTGGACATATCTGCTGCCTCCTACCACCACAACACAGTCGTAACAGCTCTCGACTCGTTGTCGTACCGAACTCACAGCATTCAAAGTGGAGACATTAGAAAGCTGTCTGAGCAAACAACCGCAGCCTGCACCGTACGCGACACTGGAAGGACCATGAGTTCGGGAATGCCGAGCGCTGGTAGAGTTGACCGGGATAACCTCAACTACAGGTTTGACTAAATTTCACTGAAAAAAGGGGAGACGGGCAAATATTTAAAGCTTGTGGGCTCCTGCTTTAAATAAATGAACAGCATACAGGTAAAATAAACAAGAAGCAAAAATGGATTCTTTTCTTCCTATATTTAGAGCAATTTCAAATTAAATTGATTGATAGGCTTCTGTAATATCGCTGCTGTAGGGTGAATCTTAATGAAAAGTCAAACGCAAATAACGGTGTCCTCATTTCGTTTTATACATCATTGGACACATACTGAACATATTCTTCCACCTGCTTGACAGCTTGTCTTAACAAGTTATCTGTGTGCTGTTCTCTCTTTTCAGAATGCGGACCAATGGAGCTTACTCGAAGACAATCGGCCTCAACCTTGTCAAAAACATAGGTGAGGACACTAATCACAGTGTACAGCGCGTTCTCGGCATGTTATGCCCTCCGGGGCTGCCCAAAAAAATGAGAGTTAATTCACCTGTAAGACTTGATAAGACTCGTGGTGGTGTTAACAGTGCTATAACTAATGACTTATGTGTTATGAGTGTCTAAAACCTTCATGTTTCATGTAAATAATCATGCCTGATTTGAAAATGATTGGAAAATAACAGCGCCATGCTGTTGTTTACTCATATGTACATCTTCCATCCTTTTCAGCTGCGTTTTTTTTTTTTTTTTACTCTTATATAACTCAAAATCCATTTCGACGCCCACCAAACCAATCTGCAGTATACTGTATATCTGAGGGAGATTATGCAACACGCTCCTCTTTTTTCACATTACTTTACCTTTTGGTATACACAGTCAATACAGCATGGAAGAATGTTTGTTCTTGTCAGTGAATTTTAAAAACTTAAAAACATGGTGTGCTCCTTCAACCCCCAACCTGAATCTACTGTAGTGCTACTTACGACACAATAGTTCAAAACCATTGCTCAACATTGTACTTTATGCTTAGACTCATGGTCCCTCAACAACAACAACACTGCACTGCAACTTAATTGTGGGGATGCCATGCAAAGCAATGCTTCCCACAAATGACACAGTGGTATCTCGGGGCAATGGAAGTCACTCACAGCAAGGGGAGCTGAGGATCTTATTTTGTTTTTCTCATTCAAAACATTTTCAGTCCAAATTTGTCATGCTCACACTTTTTCTCCATGCAAGGTGAGCACAATGGCAGTACACATGCATACTGGATAGTTGACGTACTACTACTAGGCTACTACAAAGACAGCGTTCTATTTTACATACAGTGTGTGTTGGAGTTTTTGTATTGAAATAAAAGCGCTCCTGTATTATAATGCAAATCCCCACAGCTTAGCGCAATGGCACACAAACACATTTGAAAACTACAAATTGATTTCTGAATATTATTTTTCTCATGGCAAAAACACTAAAATGTTCAAATTTAAAATGTATCTTGTCCTACATTTCTTATCTGATTCACACAACATGCACAAAAGTTGTATAGTTTTTTTTGCCCAAAACATACAAGCCTATACTAACTGTTGGGCAAGGAGCATCATAAAAGACTTAACACACTCCTGCTTCCACCTCTTCAACCTGTTGCCCTCTGGCTTCAGGGCCTTACCAGCCAATCAAACAGACTGAAAGACAGTTTCTTTCCAAGTTTGCACTGAAATGTCAATGTGTCATTCCATTGCTAATGCCACAACATTGTCACATACATCTCATTAAGTGATATGTTCTCAGACATCTGTCTCAATCTGGGTACTGCAGAATCTGGGCATTGCATATGCCATATTTGCACTGTTAAAGTGTCATATAAGCACTGTTAGATTACCACGACCTCACCACTTTCTGCTACTCACTTATTCACTTTATTCGCAATCTGTTTACACTGTAACCTGTGTTTTTATATCAGCCTTATTGTACTTTTGTTTTATGTTGTTCACGTTATGGTGAAGCTTTAAATCTCGTTGCACTCTGTATAATGACATTAAAGGCTATCTATTTATTTTTATATCCTTTTTGAATTTTTTGGCAGACAGCTGAATTCATGGGTCTTTCAGGTCCTGAAGCAGCAGAACTGCCTCAGACTCCCGCACTAGCACCACCATTTTTTATGTCTGTATGATGTTCATCCTCTGAAATGTGATGTTAATTGTCTGCCAGATGTAATGGGGCACACACCTTCCAATTGTCGGGGGGCTCGGCATTGAATTTGGAAGTCTGCCATGCAGCCATTTTTGACCAGTGTCTCGGTTATGGTGGAATCATGAGCACTGACTGAGACAAATGAGGCCTGCAGTTGAGGATTTTGTTCTGGTGTCTTTTGTGACCTTTGGGAGTTGTCATTGGAGTGATTTTACTCCGTGAGTGTTTACCACTATTATATGTTCCTGGCATTTGTGGATCATGGCTCTCTCTGTGGTTAACTATAGTCCCAAGTTCTAGAAATTTCTTTGGAAACTAATAAGCTAGATCTCAAAGGCTTTTAAAGTAATTTCTTCCTGAATTTCTTAAGATCACCACATATCTAGATTTTGAGGACCTTTTGGTCTGCTTCGTTTTGGCTGCATTCAGACTGCAGGCTAATCTGATTCCAATCGGATTCCTCCTCAAATCTGGTTTTTATGGCTGACTGTTCACAGTATTTTTAGCAAGTGTACATATCGTATCTGGGCCTGTTCAGATTGGGCAACATTATTGACCCATCTGACAGGTTGCTGTGGAAACGAAGGCGTCATCCAGTGAAGAGTGACATCAAGGACAGTCAAAACCCATCTGAGCTGTTCAGACAGAGAAGCATCTTGTCCATATCGGATATGAAGCTACCTCCCGTATGTGGTTTCAATCCGTCTGAAAGAAAAAAATTGGATTTCTGTGCTTTGTGACTGTTCAGACTACAGAACAGCCATCCCGTTTTAGTCTGCATGGGTTAAAAATCAGATTTTGACTGCCAGTCTGAATAAAGGCCCAAGTACACCAGATGCATGATAGTTGCGGTTCCGGTCCGGTTCAGTGTTGACTGTGTGCCACGCAGTACGTCAAAAACAGGCAAATCATACCGGCTGCGCGCGGCTGCGGTCTGCCAACTCCGTCCCCTCGTGAGATCTCGCGTGATCGCGCGCGATAATGTGCCATTTAAAACAACGACAAACACACGGAGTCTGTACTCATCAGAGAAAGAGCACTTTATTTCCCTTGCATATTGATATTGTAACATTTGCTAAGCGGAAGTTTGGCCGCGAAAACAACACACGAGCTTCAACGCCTTTTTCCTCTTTTTCTTTATTAACTTCCCGCCACCTCACCAATGCAAAAACAACAACTATATACACTGACGCTATCTAGTCCACCAATCGGAGCGTCGCGCTGGTGCACCAGCACACCAATGACAGCCCCGCGTTGGTGCATAAATTAACCCACCGATGACAGCCCCGGCGACGCTACAATACGGTATTTTAGTTGTGTCTGTCTCTTAATTCCAGATTGACTGCATCATGTTGAGATCAGGGCTCCGTGTGTGGGGGGAAAGGGGGCTATTATGCCCTTGGTTGTGTCGGTGGGTTTATATCTCTGTGCACATTTAAAAATTATGGCACATAACATCTCATAGAGCTGTTATAAACAACTGTTAAATAATCTGTAATATTTATAAAATGGATAGCGAATTCTATATTACACGAACTAAAAAACAGCGTACTTGGAATTGGTGTCTCAACACTGCAGATTCCTGTGCCCAGCGCAAACTGTTGTTTTTTCTATGAAGAGTCAAGTGAAATGTAGGAAAGAAAGAGAAACGTCTTGAATAGACCACCAGGTCGAAACTTGTGTGGGTCTCTTTTTTCTCTTTCGTACTTTTCCCCCTCGACTCTGTATACAAACCGACATTGTGTGTGCGCCGGACATGAGAATTTCTGCAGTGGAACCACTTCCAGATACGCAGCTTTTTTTTTTTTCGCTCAAAGTTGTCAGCATGCCGTGTGTTTGATATCATTGCCAGAAAAACACACATAATAGGACACCTTGCAGCTTTGCTTTTAATGCTGTCCTTATAATAACGATCTTCTGCATCGTATATTACTTTGTGACTTTCCAGTTTCCACGTCCATGATGAAGCGCTCATCATCCATCTTCGCTCGTGTTTAAACCGTGATTAGGCACCTGGGCTTTAGACGTCAGGCCCAGCTCCGCCCATTTTGTCAGATGCGTGTCTGGCAAAAATAGAAAATAGCCTATACCATCCGGCGGGCATGCGGCACGCCGGAGGTGGTTCGCAGTCAATCCGGAGCACTGACGCGGCCGGTATACGTTGAACAATAGGATATGATGGGAACGGAACGGATTTGCTCCGGCGCTACTTTATACCGGAGTCGGACCGGAACCGCAACGATCACGCATCTGGTGTACTTGGGGCCTAAGGCCCTAGTCAGACAGGTCCTCACGTTAGTTACTGATTAAGAACAGGTGCGACAGTATCAGGCTTGTGTGTGGCTAGAGAATTTGAACTCAGGTATGGTAACTCATAGTCATTGGCTGCCATTGAGCCATCCATTCCATTTGTACGGATAGGGCTTGTAGTGAATGATCACTCCTGCAAGTTAATGCCATATTATATTGTTTTCCAGGCTTTTTGTATCAGGAATACAGAGATACATCAAAGAAGCAGGAGATTGAGCAAAGGCGTCAGCGCGAGTATGGCCTTCCTTCCTCCATGTTGGCAGGATCCAACATCTCATCCCGTCCGGCATTACAACTACAGCTGAGGAACAATACCCGAGCGCTGAGCTTGTGGCAGAACCTGGATGTGGTGCAAGCCAGTGGACTACTCAACGAGCTACCACAAAAAGAGATTATAATGCAAGAGGTGAATTTTGTTAATGTTGTGTAAATTGGACGGCCACAGCTATCATTTATTGATTGATTTATCTACGTAATTTATCATGTAGTTTGACTTTGCCATTGTTTTTGAATGTGTTTACTACAGTGCCAATGGATGGGTTTTAGTTATTTTCTTTCAAAAGTGCATGGTTTCGTTAGACCACAGGGAGATAACCTCCCTGAACACACTGTCAACGAGTCTTAATTTATTGGTAAAGTGAGGCAAATTTATTTGTAAAGCACAGTTCAACACGAGGTAATTCAAAGTGTTTTACAAAGCATTAAAATCCAAAAACACAAATACAATGATTTATAAAAATCCCATTAAATCATCAAGAAAGTTACAACAAAATCACATCAAGAAAGTTACAACAAAATCAATAGGAAATAGAAATAAAACGTTTTATTTATATATATATGTAAAATAATTTAATGAAAAGCAAAAGTCACGTAACTTAAAATCTGACGTATATGGGCAGTAGCGTTTTTGGTAGGGATGACCCGATCGCATATTTTTGCACCTGAGTCTGAGTCACCTGATTTTGAAAATCTGCCGATACCAATTCGATACCGAAAAAAAACTTTGAAAAAAGATTCTCTGGCAAGATAAAAGCTACAAACCTGTCAGTCATCGTCAACTTTAAGTACCAAATGCAAGCTGGACAGTTTGGCTGCACTGCTTAGGAGGGGAGGGGGTGAGAAGCTATGGCACTGAACGAGCATGAAGAAGAAAAACATCAATATATTTTTTAAATTAAAAACCCGATCCTTATCACCTGACTCAGATCCTCTGAAAAATGGTGCGATCTGCCCGATTTCCGATCACGTGATCGGAAATCAGGACATCCCTAGTAATTTTACATGTAATAAAAGGTTTTAGCACTCAAATCTGGCTGTAGTTACTCCACCCGCCCACTTTTTTTCAGCAATTATGATTGTGACATCACAACCAGAATTGATGATAATGCCTAGCTTTATATTGCTGCATTAGCTAGTACATGTTGACAGAACGACAGAACAGTCAAACGGCAACAAAGGAATAAAAGCTGCTCATTTGCTGTGGTATTTCATAGCATGTTTAAAGTAGCTAACAAAACCCGGGACTAAACTGAACTGACTACAGAAGGTAGCAACAGGAATTAGAGAAGGTACCAGACAACACAGCATCAATGAAACGAGCAAGTCTGAAAGAAAATAAAGAACTAAAGACAAACAAAAAATTAGAAAATTGAACAGCTGGACAAGCTGATAGGTTAACGCCAGAGAAAGGCTGATGAAAACACGTGCTGAGACTGTACTTTCAATTTTATTTTTGTCCAGGCCATGTTTGAACTTATCACTTCGGAAGCATCCTACTACAAGAGTTTGGAGATTCTAGAAACTCACTTCTTAAAGAACCCCTCATTGATAAACACACTCAGCCAGTCAGACATGCACTTTCTGTTCTCCAACATTGAAGAAGTTATGAAAGCCAGTGAACGGTAGGATAAAAAGCTTTGCTCAGTACAAATCACTGATCGTACTTGCATGATGTAATCCATTTAAAAAGATCAATTTCAGAAAAATCGATCATGAAGCTTTTCTTATCTTTTAAGGTTCCTGATGGATCTCGAACACCGAATTGAAAAGTCAATTGTGATTTCGGATGTGTGTGACATTGTTTACAACCATGCTGTGGGGCACTTCCATGTCTTTATCAAGTACGTCATTAATCAGGTTTACCAGGAGAAGAACTACAGGAGAATTTTGTGAGTATTCATTATCGTTCATATTATCTGTTGCATTCGGCATTAACTATAGTCGTTTGAATTTTAAAGGGATCCACGGATAGAAAGACTTGTAGTTCTTAAAAGATAAATGTTAGTACAAGTTATTATAATTCGATATTGAAACCCCTCTTGATGTTTTCGTATTCATACAATTTATAAAATTCTTTTTACTAGTAGGTCGCCATTGTTGTTGACGTCGCAGTGCGGTGACGTCACAGGGCCACACTGCCAGAATTCTACCTGTCATTCTAAAAAAAAAACAACAACAACAAAAAATATGTGCCACTCTTTAATTATGTAAGGTAGGGATTTAAATACGCCACATGGTGTCAATGGCGAGTTTATATTAATTAGGGATCAAGCCAATGAGTGCGTTTTGTCCCTTGACTGACGCTGCAGTTTCTTCAATCCACAGTGGGAGAGAGAAAGGAGAGTGGACACAGGCATACAGGTTCGTAGCTCGGACCGCGCCGTTTATTGGCATAAGCTTCGGCAACTCTTTCACAACACACATAAGTATCATATAGTGAAAATACTACAAAACTAATATTCATATCTCTCAAAAAATGTCACCAACAAGAAAAGTGCTTTAATCTGTATTACTTAGGCCCTATTCTCACACAGTAAACACAACAATGCAAAGAGAACTGGCATTCACTTAAAAATAGATGCGCAAAATACACATAAAACTTACTGACTTTTGTCAAACTTTATTTGAACATTTTAGCAACTCCTTTAGCTCAACAAATACACTGGATGGCAATATTTAGTCACAATACACAAACTATGACGCTGGGAGCCATTTTTTAGGAGTCATGTGAAGACAACACTCAAATGAATGTGAATCACAACAGACCCAGTCTATAAAAAATAAAAAAACAGGGAGGTACGGTATCAGTCGAGGAGCAGAACGCACTCATTGGCTTGATGTCTTATTAATCTAAAACTTGCCATTGTCACCTTGTGGAGTATTTAAATCACTACCTAACATAGTTAGAGTGACTGCGGCCCTGTGAACAATGGCGAGCTACTAGTTTATTTTTATATTTAAAATTGTATAAAATATATTAAAACGAAAACATTAAGAGGTGTTTTAAAATCAAATTATTATTACTCGTACTGACATTTATCTTTTAAAGAACTACGTCTTTTTATCCGTGGTTCCCTTTAATATGGGTCGTTTGTTGACACCCTTCTGATGAGCTCTAGCTATGTAAAGGGGTGACAGTGGCGCAGGTGGTCCACTCACTAAAAGATTGGGGGTTCAATTCCAGCTCCCACCCACTCCCACCTGTGCCATTGTGATTGTGTCCTTGGGCAAAATACTTCACCCTACTTGCCTGTGTGAAAGTAGTGTGAGAAAGAGCGGTTGATTGTGGTTGGGAGGGGCGATGGCGCGGATTGGCTGCCTTGTTTCTGTTGGACTGCCCCAGGGCAGCTGTGGCTACAGTAGTAGCTTATCAACGTCGAGTGCGGTGTGAAAGAATAATTCAATGTAGAGTGTCCTGGAGTGTCCAAAAAAAAAAAAAAAAAAGACTAACCCGTTTCTGCACCATGCTCCCTCAGTTATACAGTTATACCCCTACCAAAAAGTATGGAATCACCAGTCTCGGACAAGCAATCACTCAGACATTTTATCATGTAGAACAAACTCAGATAAAAACCTTGAAAAAGTAACGAATTTGCTCTTTTAACAAAGAAATGAGACTGTTTTACATCCATATCTATAAAGAATTCAGGGATTTAAGCATTCATTCACAAGAATTTTAAACATAAAAAGCTCTTTGTGGTGATAAGGCGGCATCACAATGGCTTAGACTAGCAGCACATTCGACATATTTAGGTAAAATAAATGCTAGCTTCCCAGTTCTTTGCTTTTTTAACAAAGAAATGAGACTGTTTTACATCCATATCTATAAAGAATTCAGGGATTTACGCATTTATTCACAAGAATTTTCAACATAAATAGCTCTTTGTGGTGATAAGGCGGTGTCACAGTGGCTTAAAGAGTAGCAGCACATTCAACATATTTAAGTAAAATAAGCGCTAACTGCACTTTTTTTTCCTTTGCTTTTAACCAAGAATCGAGACTGTTTTACATCCATATAATTTTTAATCATTTCAGCATTTATTCACAAGAATTTTCAACGGGAAAACCTCTTTGTCTGTGTTTCCACCCAGCTTTGACGGAGATAGGCCCCCTATGAATTGGTCCCACGCTCCGTGTCCCGTCAATACATTATGAAGTCTATGGCCATATTTAGTTGTAGAGGTAAATGACATTCAGTACCATCGATTGATTCGCGGTTCACATGGCTGACTTATCAAAAGATTTTTTCTATTCTTCACGTACAGTTCTGTTCAAAATTATTCAACCCCCACAGTGGATAAGTGTTTTTGCAAGTTTGACATTCATATTTCATCTAGTTTATAATCACATCAAATAACGACGTGTCAAATAGACAAATGCAACTGAAATAACAAAAATATTTGGGGAATATTCCAATTAATGGCCTTTCTGTCATTACCTCATTGACAAAATTATTCAACCCCCCACCCCAAGTCCACCACTCTTATGGACAAAGGTTTCCATTAGGTGTTGTCAAACAGCTGATGAAAATATCTTTAGATGTGAATGAAACCCTAATGAGCAGCAATTAAGCAGATTTAAATAGACTGTGACACATGGCTCTTCTTGGCAGTTAATGACATCTTTACAACATGGTGAATTCCAAGGAAGGTCAAAAAAGTTCAGAGAGCACGTCACTACACTTCATAAGCAAGAATATGGATTATGAAAAGATAGCAAAAGGACTAAAAATTTCAAGAGACACAAATGGGAGCATAGTTCACAAGTTTAAAGCAAAAGGCACAGTGGAAACGCTACATAGGCATGGTCGAAAGAGGTTACTGTCTGCAACTGCTGTGCGATACCTGAAGTGAAAGGTGGAGAAAAATCCCACAGCTGAGGAACAGGACATGGCATAGGAAGGTATTCAGATTTCATCCTGGACAATAAGACACACACTGAGAAATGATGGCTTTAATACAAGAACTCCCAGGCGCACCCCCCTGCTGACTCCAAAAGAAGTATGGCAAAATCCATGTAGACAAACCACAAAGGTTTTGGGATAATGTTCTCTGAAGTGATGAGACCAAACTGGAACTTTTTGGGTCAATGGATCAACGGTACGTGTGGAGGAGAAAGAATGATGCTTATAAAGAAAAGAACACCCTATCTACTGTGAAGCACGGTGGGGGGTCAGTCATGTGCTGGGGTTGTTTATTGCTTCTCAGGTACAGGGAATCTTCAGCAAGTGCAAGGTATTATGAATTCAGTTCAATACCAGGAGATCTTGGATGCAAATGTCATGCAGTCATTGACAAAGCTGAGGCTTGGGTGAGGTTGGACCTTCCAACAGGACAATGATCCTAAGCATGCCTCAACATCTACCACATCTTGGTTGCAAAAGAAGTGCTGGAAGATTCTGGAATAGCCATTAAAATCACCAGACTTAAATCCCATTTGAAATTCCTGGTGGTACTTGAAAAAGGTAGTTGCAGCATGCAAGCCCAAAAATGTTAATGAACTGGAGGCCTTTGCCTATGAGAAATGGGCAAAGATACCTGTGGATCATTGCAAGAAACTTGTGTCAAGCTATGCTTAATGTCTAAAGGATGCTATTGTTGCAAAGGATGTTGTACTAAGTACTAAGGTTATACATACCCAAGGGATTGAATAATTATGTCAATGACGTAATCACACTAAGGCCATAAATGACAATATTCCCCAAAAATATTTTTGTTATTTCAGTTGTCTTTGTCTATTTGACATGTCATTATTTACAGTGCTGGCCAAAAGTATTGACACCCCTGCAATTCTGTCAGATAATGCTCAATTTGTCCCAGAAAATGATTGCAATTACAAATGCTTTGGTAGTAATATCTTCATTTATTTTGCTTGTAATGAAAAAAACACACGAAAGAGCATGGGGGAAAAAATAAATCTTTATCATTTTACACAAAACTCCAAAAATGGGCCGGACAAAAGGATTGGCATCCTTTGAAAAATCATGTGATGCTTCTCTAATTTGTGTAATTGACAGCACCTGTTACTTACCTGTGGCACATATCAAGTGGTGGCAATAACTAAATCACACTTACAGCCAGTTAAAATGGATTAAGGTTGACCCAACCTCTGTCCTTTGTCCTTGTGTGTACCACATTGAGCATTGAGAAGAGAAAGAAGACCAAAGAACTGTCTGAGGACTTGAGAAGCACAATTGTGAGGAAGCTTGGGCAATTTCAAGGCTACAAGTCCATCTCAAAACACCTGAATGTTCCGGAGTCTACGCAGTGTCATCAATAAGTGTAAAGCCCATGGCACTGTGGCCAACCTCCCTAGATGTGGATGGAAAAGAAAGCTTGACGAGAGATTTCAACGGAAGACTGTGCAGATGGTGGATAAAGAACCTCGACTAACATCCAAACAAGTTCAAGTTGTCCTGCATTCCGAGGGTACAACAGTGTCAACATGTACTATCCGTTGGCATCTGAATGAAAAGGGACTCTATGGTAGCATACCCAGGAAGACCCCACTTTTGACCCAGAGACATGAAAAATCCTGGCTGGAGTTTGCCAAAACTTACCTGAGAAGACCAAAAACGTTTTGGAAGAATGTTCTCTGGTCAGATGAGACAAAAGTAAAGCTTTTTGGGGAAAGGCATCAACATAGAGTTTACAGGGGGGAAAAACGAGGCCTTCAAAGTAAAGAACACGGTCCCCACAGTCAAACGTGGTGGAGGTTCCCTGATGTTTTGTGGTTGCTATGCTGCCTCTGGCACTGGACTACTTGACCGTGTGCATGGCATTATGAAGTCTGAAGACTGCCAACAAATTTTGCAGCATAATGTTAGGCCCAGTGTGAGAAAGCTGGGTCTCCCTCAGAGGTCATGGGTCTTCCAGCAGGACAATGACCCAAAACATACTTGAAAAAGCACTAGAAAATGGTTTGAGAGAAAGCACTGGAGACTTCTAAAGTGGCCAGCTATGAATCCAGACCTGAATCCCATAGAACACCTGTGGAGAGATCTGAAAATGGCAGTCTGGGGAAGGCACCCTTCAAATCTCAGAGACCTGGAGCAGTTGACTAAAGAAGGATGGTCTAAAAGTCCATCAGAGTATTGTAAGAAACTCATTGATGGATACCGGAAGCGATTTTTTTGCAGTTATTTTGTCTAAAGGTTGTGCTACGAAGTATTAGGCTGAGGGTGCCAAAACTTTCGTCCGGCCCATTTTTGGAGTTTTCCGTAATATGGAAATGATTTAATTTTTTTTTTTCATTCTCTTTTGTGTTTTTTCATTGCAAGCAAAATAAATGAAGATATTACTACCAAAGCGTTTGTTATTGTAATCATTTTCTGGGAGAAATTGAGCAATATCTGAAAGAATTTCAGGGGTGCTAATACTTTTGGCCAGCACTGTAATGTGATTATAAACAAGATAAAAAATAAATGTCAAACTTGCAAAAACACGTATCTACTGTGGTGGTTGAATGATTTTGAACACAACTGTAGCACATCGTGAAGTCCAGGACGGTATTCTATCTGGATACTTGTCAAAAAATAGGTGGTTCATGACACATTTACCCTACAGTACACGTAAAGAAATCAAACCTGTATTGCTTGATGACATACAATCCTCTCTAAAGTTGTCTCATCTTAATTATCGCATCATTTCTTTTTGTTCATCTTGGCAGAGTGTTTCAATTAGTTTGACAGTGTTTCCCACAAAGAATACAATAGGCAGTAGCGAGTGCAGATTCTACACTAGACCTCACCTTGATTAGGCATCAATCTTGCTGTAGTTTGAAGTCCTCTAGACTGTCTCTGTGGACACTAATATTGTCAAATAGGCTAATTACGTATTGTATTAGCTTAAAAAATGGGTTTATTACTCTGTTTCACAATAGTACTACAATGATAAAAGCAAGGCATCTTAACAGCTCTCGCTGTCAGTCCAAAAAAACCCCCATCATCATCCCCTTTAGGACAGATGTTTACATAATGTGTGCGTATGAGTGGAAAGACACAAAAGTCAGACTAAAATGTAAGGAGCCATGAACCTTATCTGTCTGTTCCTTTTTCGAAACTGGAAAAACTAGGTTTGACAGTGACTGACGTTACAGTTGTGTCACCGCAGGAGGGAAATATCTGTACTCCTTTATTGTCAGGTTGAAATCGACTATTTGCTAATCGTGAAACTATTTTTCGAAGTCCATTCAGAAACAAACAAACTCAATAAATGTGGAACCGTGGATACAGTTGAAAATACTGTAAACAAAAAAAAACTGTGTATAGAGGGAGAAATAGAGAGAGGGAGTGGTCTGGAAGAGCCGGCTTTTGAAGTCAAAGGCGCACCTACCTTACAGGTGTGTCTGAGGTGGCTCACACACTGAAACCGGTGCTTTGTGAAAAGATTATACACGAGATTGTAAGCTATCATATTGCACATTGCTCCCATGATAACATAGATACATACAGTGAATGATCATCTATGTAACTGTTTGGTAAATCATTCAAAAATATCTCCAGGATGTTAGTTGTTTTGATTTCAAGGTGGAACCTGTGAAGCTAGCTACCTAAAGGCAGCTATATAGCTACAGCTATAAGGAATTTTTATTATTAATTTAAATTTAAATTACATTTTTATTGTTAATTTAACCCTTTAACACCGAAAGTGTCGGCGGCGATGTGTTTACGCATATCATCTTTGAAGCCTCGTTACGCTGTAATTACGTGACCCACGTGCCGCTGGTTGCTCTCGTTTGAAAGTACAGAAGTTGCTGTCCACACCAGTTTTTATTTGAAGTCAAACGACCAAGTAAAACGGGAGATAATGTCATTTGAGTTTTATAGCTGTATTGCACTCATAAATAACCATTAAAACACTGCATGGACCATGTGTTTATCTCCATATTTCCTTCATTTCTTGTCCTTTTTCAAAACGGAAAGCAGCACGAAAGACTACATTTCCCAAGAGCCGTTGTGAGGTCAAGAAGGACTAACCTAATGTGAACATTTTTAATAAATTGCCGACCGAGGCGCCACCTAAGGAAAGGGAGGCATTCGGAGTGAGCACCAGCCGGTTGGATTGAGCGAGCGACTTTGAAACGTGCAGAATGGATTGAGCGAGCGACTGAAACGTGCAGAATGTAATGAAAACTAAATTTAGCGCAAGCCAATGCATTATTTAATTAACTCAAGGAAAAGGATGAGCCATATTTGTCGTTGTTTTCCTCGGATGAGTCGGCGTCTCAGCGAGTAGAAGTGACAGCGCGCAAACTGCGAAAGAGTGGGCTGTGCGACGTGTGTTATGTAGCTCATTGTCCTGTTCAAGAGGAAACTTTGGAGTCACAAAAAAAAAAAAAAAAAAAAAAAAAAATTTCAGTCGCTTGCTGGAAAAAAATTGAACTGAACTACTTGCCATTATTTTTGTAACTTTTTTTCAAGGTTATATATATATATTTTTTTCTTCATTATCAATCTTTTCAATTTGTATAAAGATGTGTGTGTTCGAGAAGCTTGATTGCATGTATACTTTTGATAAGGTAACCTAACCTCACAAAGAGATATCCTCTAAACCCTTTTTGTGTTAGATTATATATATATATATTTATATATATATATATATATATATATATTAGGGCTGTCAAAATTATCGCTTCAACGGGCGTTAATTAATTTTCTAAATTAATCATGTTAAAATATTTGACGCAATTAACGCGTGCACTGAATGAGCCGCTCTCGCATTGCCTCAAACAGATTTCAATGAGGCCGTTTATGGACATTAAGAGTGAAGAGAATGCCACCGGCCGCTTGGGGGCAGCGCAGCGCCGTTCCATACTAATGTTATTCCTTCTAATAGTGGGAGAATTAGTAGTTGTGAGACGTTTATGCTGTTGCTTTGTGCTCCACACATATTTCGCTAAGTTTGCTTTCTTTTAGTGGAAATTATGTGTCTCTTGTTGTATTTTGGGTAAGATATGCACAGAGATATATCTTTTATAAAGGCGAGTGGACACAGGCGTTCTTTGGGCTGCGCCGTTTATTGGCATACGCTTCTGCAACTCCTTCACAACAAACAGAAGTATTGTGAAAGCACAACAAAAATAATATTGCTATCTTTCAAAAAAAAAAATAATGTTCACAAAATGAAAAGCACTTCAGTCTGTAGTAATGAGGCCCTATTCTCACACAGCTAAACAACAATGCAAAGTGAACTGGCATTACTCAGAGTTTGGTCACTCAATTCTTATTATTGTTATTTTTATTCTTCTTATTATTATATTAACTCTACTTTTGATTGAAAATTGTACAAATTTTATTAAAACGAAAATATGAAGAGGGGTTTTAATATAAAATTACTATAACTTGTAACTATAACATTTATCTTTTATGAACTACAAGTCTTAGTATCCATGGATCACTTAAACAGAAAAGAATGTTAATAATGCCATTTGTGGATGTATTGTTATAATAAACAAATACAGCACTTATGTACAGTATGTTGTATGTATATATCTTTCCATTCCAACAATAATTTACAGAAAAATATGGCATACTTGAGAGATGGTTTGAATTGCGATTAATTGCGATTAATTACGATTAATTAATTTTTAAGCAGTAATTAACTCGATTAAAAATTTTAATCGTTTGACACCCCTAGTATATATATGTATATGTATGTATACATACATACATACATACATACATACAGTGGGGCAAATAAGTATTTAGTCAACCACTAATTGTGCAAGTTCTCCCACTTGAAAATATTAGAGGCCTGTAATTGTCAACATGGGTAAACCTCAACCATGAGAGACAGAATGTGGAAAGAAAAACAACAGAAAATCACATTGTTTGATTTTTAAAGAATTTATTTGCAAATCATGGTGGAAAATAAGTATTTGGTCAATAACAAAGGTTCATCTCAACACTTTGTTATGTACGCTTTGTTGGCAATAACGGAGGCCAAACGTTTTCTGTAACTCTTCACAAGCTTTTCACACACTGTTGCTGATATTTGGCCCATTCCTCCATGCAGATCTCCTCTAGAGCACAGTGATGTTTTGGGGCTGTAGTTGGGCAACACGGACTTTCAACTCCCTCTTCACCCCGTGGCGTCAAAATGATAACAAGAACGGTGAGCAAAAATCCCAGAACCACACGGGGGACCTGGTGAATGACCTATAGAGAGCTGGGACCACAGTAAGGCTACTATCAGTAACACAATGCGCCGGTAGGGACTCAAATCCTGCACTGCCAGACGTGTCCCCCTGCTGAAGAAAGTACACGTCCAGGCCCGTCTGCGGTTCGATAGAGAGCATTTGAATGATCCAGAAGAGGACTGGGAGAATGTGTTATGGTCAGATGAAACCAAAATAGAACTTTATGGTAGAAACACGGGTTCTCGTGTTTGGAGGAAAAAGAATACTGAATTGCAGCATACCCACTGTGAAGCATGGGGGTGGAAACATCATGCTTTGGGGCTGTTTTTCTGCAAAGGGACCAGGAAGACTGATATGTGTAAAGCAGGGGTGTCCAAACTTTCTGCAAAGGGGGCCAGATTTGGTGTGGTAAAAATGTGGGGGTCCGACCTTGGATGACGTCCTTTGCGTAGAACAATATATTTAACCAAATTTTAGGAAGCCATTCTGTGTGTCACATTTAGTTTATTATTTTTTCAATTAATAATTTCGACAATCTCGCAACTAGCCTTTGTGGTGTTCTCTTTCGACTCTCGGGCTCTTGCGAAATACTGCTGCTGCGAAATTAAACTAGCTTCAAGTTGCTTCATTTTCTCGCTGCATATCTTCCCAGTAATCTTGTCATACAGTACATGTCAGGGTGTTTTGTTTGGTAATATCGCCTGATTCGCCTCACATTGAACTCTTTAAAAAAGAGCGACTGTCTCTTTGCAAATGAGGCAGACACAGTTGTTGCGTATTTTAGTGAAGAAATAGTCCAATTTCCACCTATCCTTGAAGCGTCGGCCGTCGCAGTCAACTATCTTTTTTTTGTTGATTGTCTCTATTTTAGAAAATTGGAAGTAAAGGATCACACGGGGTAATGTTGCTTAGAATGCTACTGCCTTTTAGTGGGTAAATGAGGAGCAGCATTTAGTGTGTAAGGTACTTCATATGCTGGTAGCAGTACTGCTGACCAATTTATTAAGTCTGTGTGCGGGCCAGACGTTATTGATTTTATGACAGAGGCTGGGGGCCGGATGAAATTTGACCACGGGCCGCATTTGGCCCCCGGGCCGGACTATGGACACGTCTGGTGTAAAGGAAAGAATGAATGGGGCCATGTATTGAGAGATTTTGAGTGAAAATCTCCTTCCATCAGCAAGGGCATTGAAGATGAGACGTGTGTGGGTCTTTCAGCATGACAATGATCCCAAACACACTGCCAGGGCAACAAAGGAGTGGCTTCGTAAGAAGCATTTCAAGGTCCTGGAGTGGCCTAGCCAGTCTCCAGGTCTCAACCCCATAGAAAGTCTGCGGAGGGAGATGAAAGTCCGTGTTGCCCAGCCCCAAAACATCACTGCTCTAGAGGAGATCTGCATGGAGGAATGGGTCAAAATACCAGCAACAGTGTGTGAAAAGCTTGTGAAAAGTTACAGAAAACGTTTGGCCTTCGTTATTGCCAACAAAGGGTACATAACAAAGTATTGAGATGAACTTTTGGTATTGACCAAATACTTATTTTCCACCATGATTTGCAAATAAATTCTTTAAAAATCAAACAATGTGATTTTCTGTTTTTTTTTTCCACATTCTGTCTCTCATGGTTGAGGTTTAACCATGTTGACAATTACAGGCCTCTCTAATATTTTCAGGTGGGAGAAGTTGCACAATTAGTGATTGACTAAATACTTATCTGCCCCACTGAATATATATATTTAAATTTCTCGCTATTTTGTGCTGTATATAACCTATTTTGACCATAGTACGTGTAAAGGCCAAAAACGCCTATGGCCATACCTGCTGTTTGTGTTGAATTGTCAAACATAAAACTATTCAGTCCTATTTTTTTCTATTGAATGTTTATGCTAACAAGTTGAATAAATATTATCAAGCTTCAAAACGGTTGGTCGAGCATGTTTGGTTGTCAATGGGACATCAACATGACAAATTTTGAAAAAAGATTTTGCAATTTTTTTGTTGTCTTTTTGGGTCCAAAATGTTGATTATAATTGGTCAGTGAAGAAAACAACAGTTTAGACATGGAGGTTATGGTGTCCTGAAAAAAGGGACCCAACCTGGCCATTGTGAACAATTTTTTCTTTGAAATATAAAGGCAACATGAAAGGCATGCAAATCGGCCAAAATAGGCTTAGGTGTTAAAGGGTTAAAATACTTTTCTACTCCACTCAGGCTTCACCGATGCCCTGATAAGTACACACAGCCCTGATATTTTAACAGAGACTGCTCCAAAAAGCCCTTTTTTTCCCGTTCAATAGAGAGTGTTTGAGTCGAACACTGGGCGAACAAGCGCCTATGCACGTCAGTGCGTGTCCCCATGGCAGCAGCGCTGTTTCACCGAGTCTCCACCTCGTCTCCGCTTGGCAAGAACACTTTTTTAACCCACTTTTGTAACCAACTTAAGACTTTCTACTAATAGTAATAAATCTGTTTTTACGTTTCTGGTGCTGATTTGATGGGCCAAACACTTATACATTTATATGTACAGTATATATATATATATATATATATATATATATATATATATATATATATATATATATATATATATATATATATATATATATATATATATATATATATATACTGTCTGTATATATATATATTGGGCTAGGTTCATACTGCAGGTCTTAATACACAATTCCGATTTTTTTGTCACATCTGTTTTTTTTTTTTTTTTGCCCTGCCCGTTCAGACTGCATTTGTCCATTGATCCAATTCAAATATTACGCATGCGAACTAATTCGAGTCTGACACGCGCTGAGCAAACTGACCCGCATGCACAGAAGCATAAAACAAATAAATACGCACTGTGCGTGCATGACGGACACATCACATAAGCTTTATGTGTGTGCGACAGTTTGCACCGACTCTGCCATGTAAGCAATTCTGAAATATAACCCATTTGGAGCACAGTAAAAAACCGAGAATTATCGGGCTTATCCTTTTCTTCATTGTATTTTTTTATGACTGTGATCAAGCCAGCCTCCTGCGTATTAAAAGCCGAGTTCAAGCTAGGCACTAACGCTAATGAAGAGCTATATCGCTGCCGTCTTGCGTGCTGCTCTCGCTCTTTACTGACGTAATTTCTGCATGAATTCTGATTTGGGAGACTTGACAGTTCAGACCGCCGCCACATTCTGGAAAAATGTAGCCCAGATCGGATTTAAACCACATACAAAAGTGACCCAGATCGGATTTGAAATGGTCTACTTCTATAAAACTTGTCCCGTTCAGACCGTCAAGTCAATGCCTCACTCAAGTTGGAAAAACACGAAAAATCGGATTCTTGTTTTAAGACGTGCTGATTGCACCTAGCCTTTTAGTCCGATATGAACTTTTAAACCGATATCCAGACATTGTCCAACTCCAAAAGTCCGACAATGATATAAAACTGATAGCGATATATGCGGTTGTTGACTTAAAATATAATGGCTAAATGTATTGTGATGCCCCACTGGATACTTTAATAATGATAAATTTAACAACAGGTTTTCCAATAAATATTCTGTGAAAATAAAAACTTCAACTGAAGTTATAGGAAAAACTGCATCTATTGCACCACTATTATTATTTGTTGGAATCAAAATGTGAAAACATCAGTTTTTTGGATCAAGTGCCTGTGCAAAGTGCCAATAAGGCATTGCCATATCACATTCAGAGTTCTTCTTGCTCAAAATAACAACAAAGTCTCACAGCTTCTAAACAGTAAATGAGGTATATAATGAGTTCATAATTTGTTTTCAATAATTTATTGTTCATTTAATTTTTGCACCATTAATGCAAATGTTCTGCTCGTGTAACAAATCCCAAGCATCTTAGTTTGGAGATATCTAATGGTCAGCGTATTGCCTTATATCTAGCAATACTAGTCATATCAGGATTCTCAGGTCATAATTCGTTTCGGTCCTGATTAATCCCGACACAACACTTTAAGACGATTATTGCGATTTTTGTATATCACTTAGAAAAACCAAAATGGACATAAAAGTACATTTATATCAATTTATTCTTGAACCTCATCCAGCACTCACGTAAACATGTTTTTATTTTATGTTTGGTAATGGTACTTATATAGTGCATTTATCTGCATGATACCATGCCCAAGGCGCTTTCCATCAGCACACATTCACACACACCAAAGGGGCTGCAGCCATGCAAGGTGCTGTCAGCCCATTGGAGGCAAATCAGGGTTCAGTGCCTTGCCTAAGGGCACTTCAACAGTGGGCAGTCGTAACCGGGAATCGAACCGCTGACCCTTCAGTCCAAGGACCACTCCAGCTACCAACTGCGCCACAGCTGCCCTATATTGAACAATATACAGTATGGCTTTCATTATAACATCTTCTCTTTTCCCCTGCTTTAGTGCGGACCAGCTTTAGTCCAAACCTGCTTAAATGCAGGATTCAAAATATGAAAAGAAAAACTCTCAAAGCATGTTAATAACAAACAGTTTTTTTTTTTTTTAAATGCCGGCCAAAACATTAGCTCCAGCATCCAGGAATATCAACCAGTAAAAGGCCCAAAGACCACCAATATTTATTTTGCATTGCACAGTTTGCATGTTGTGTGGCTTTTGTCACACTGTATCGCTCAGTTTTTGCAGTAAAAGCCAAAATGAGCCCAAATTTCAGATTTATAAAGGTGCTTCCAGGCATCGCGTATTTCCATCCCCGATATATTGAAACTTTTGCTCCGTGGCGCCAAATCCCGCAAGACTATAGTGTAAAGAAGCCACCCGGCATAACTCTCGCAAGATACTGTTACTTCAGCAAGCAGATTACAATGCAAGGCAGCTGCATGCTGCCGACTAGTGGACGGGAGTAGAAGTGCAGCCACTGTATTGTTTATCTCCACCAAAAACACACATGTGAGGATCAATGCAGACAGATTTTGAATCGAAACTTCGCGTCCCAAGTCCATCGCGGATTTTTTTTCAATTAAAAAAAAAAAAAAAGTACAGATGAACTGTCCTGAGCCGATCACGTAGTCTCTCTACCTCCCTCCCTCCCTGTTCTTTGTTGTTGGCAATGCACTGGAGTTACTTATTAAAATCAAAGATGATTGACAGACAGTTAAGCTTTGATCTTGCCAGAGACGCGGGGACGCCGAGACTTCAAAGCACTGCATGCGTCAACATCGTTTAACTTGTTAAACAGTTGCTGTGGCAACTCATTGTGTGTAAGTGAGCGGATTTGAGTGGACTCACTCAATGAAGCATTTAATAAAGATAAGCTTTTTTCAACTTTTTTTAAAATGGATTGGGCTTCTATATTTTTTCTTGTTTAAAATAATTCGGTGGGACAGTAACATATTTAAAACGTATCATAACTATTACATTTTAAGTGCCTAAAAACCATTTATTAAAAAATACTGTATAAATCAGTGTTGTCAAATTCATCGCGTTAACGCGCGGTAATTTTTTTGATTAATCACGTTAAAATATTTGACGCATTGATGACGCATGCGCGGATTGACCCGCTCATGCATTGCCTCAAACAGATTACAATGACGCACTTGAGAGCTAAGAGGCAGAGAAAGGTGTCTTGTTTTGTGCTTTTTCTTAACAAAGGTATACCACACGCGACGTGCTGGCACTTTGTTTCTTTATTAGCACATTCAGCTTCAACATTAACACAGCTTACGGCTCTCGGCAGGCCGTAACTCTAACTCACCCCTGCATCATGTGAGTAAACAGCATTGGAGCCGTGTGCACTCGTGCCTCGGATAATTCTTTATCAGAATATTGCAAAAGGCGAGTGGACACAGGTGTTCATTGGACGGCGCCGTTTATTAGCATAAGCATCGGCAACGCCTTCACAACAAACATGAGTATCACTTAGTGAAAGCACAACAAAAATAATATCTCTCAAAAAATAATGTTCACAGAAAGAAAAGCACTTCAATCTGTATTAATGAGGCCTTATTATCAAAACAACAGTTCAAAGAGAACTGGCATTCCCAATCAAAATAGCTAAGCAAAATACACATAAAACTTACTCAGACTTTAGTCAAACTCTATTCAAACATTTTGTTTAGTTCAACAAATACACTGAATGGCAATATTTAGTCACAATATACAAACTATCAGAGGTCTCGTACGTTGTGAAGCCAGCACTCAAATGACCGTGAGGTACAATGCATGGACCAGTAAACGGGGAACTACGGCGTCTGTCTAGGGACAAAACACACTATTTGGCTTGATTTCTAAGTTAATTTAAAACTCGCCATTGACACCTTATAGTGTATTTCAATCACTAACAGAAATAATGTTAATAATGTTAATGCCATCTTGTGGATTTATTGTTATAATAAACAAATACAGTATCTATGTACAGTATGTTGAATGTATATATATACTGGACTGTCTCAGGAAATTAGAATACACAATATTCTAATTTTTTGAGACAGTCCTGTGTACATATACAGGACTGTCTCTGGAAATTAGAATACACAATATTCTAATTTCCTGAGACAGTCCAGTATATATATATCTTTCCATTCCAACAATAATTCACAGAAAAATATGGCATATTTTAGAGATGGTTTGAATTGTGATTAATTACAATTAATTACTTTTTCAGCTGTGATTAACTCGATTAAAAATTTTAATCGTTTGACAGCCCTAATATATATATAAAAAAACTTTGAGAAATAAAGTGAAAAGACATGTCTTATATGTACTATCTCTTTCCAATGATAAATTTGAATAAATACATTGAACACACACACCAAAAAAATGAATTTCTTTTTTCTAGGGGCGCTGCTTTGCCGTGTTTCACACATCGCGGCGGGTTCTGGTCCGCATTAACCGCGAAAAATGAGGGATCACTATATAGCGATATACTGTATATCAGAATCGATTTTTTTAAACTCTCTCTCTCTCTCTCTCTCTCTCTTTTGCACAGTACTGTATGTATATATATATATATATATATATATATATATATATATATATATACATACATATATATATATATATATATATATATATATATATATATATATATATATATATATATATATACAGTGGGGCAAATAAGTATGTAGTCAACCACTAATTGTGCAAGTTCTTCCACTTGAAAATATTGGAGAGGCCTGTAATTGTCAACATGGGTAAACCTCAACCATGAGGGACAGAATTTGGGGGAAAAAAATGTGGAAAAAAAAAACCCAGAAGAAAATCACATTGTTTGATTTTTAAAGAATTTATTTGCAAATCCTGGTGGAAAATAAGTATTTGGTCAATACCAAAAGTTCATCTCAATACTTTGTTATATACCCTTTGTTGGCAATAACAGAGGCCAAACGTTTTCTGTAACTCTTCACAAGCTTTTCCCTCACTGTTGATGGTATTTTAGCCCAATCCTCCATGCAGATCTGCTCAAGAGCAGTGATGTTTTGGGGCTGTCATTGGGCAACACGGACTTTCAACTCCCTCCACTGATTTTCTATGGGGTGAAGATCTGGAGACTGGCTAGGCCAATCTAGGACCTTGAAATGCTTCTTACAAAGCCACTCCTTTGTTGCCCTGGCTGTGTGTTTGGGATCGTTGTCATGCTGAAAGACCCAGCCACGTCTCATCTCCAATGCCCTTGCTGATGGAAGGAGATTTTCACTCAAAATCTCTCGATACACGGCCCCATTCATTCTTTCCTTTACACAGATAAGTCGTCCTGGTCCCTTTACAGAAAAACAGCCCCAAAGCATGATGTTTCCACCCCCATGCTTCACAGTGGGTATGGTATTCTTCGGATTCAATTAACTATTCTTTCTCCTTTAAACACGAGAACCAGTGTTTCTACCAAAAAGTTCTATTTTGGTTTCATCTGACAATAACACATTTTCCCAGTCCTCTTCTGGATCATCCAAATTTTCTTTAGCGAGCCGCAGACGGGCCTGGACGTGTACTTTATTCAGCAGGGGGACACGTCTGGCAGTGCAGGATTTGAGTCCCTAGCGGTGCATTGTGTTACTGATAGTAGCCTTTGTTACTGTGGTCCCAGCTCTCTGTAGGTCATTCACTAGGTCCCCCCGTGTGGTCCTGGGATTTTTGCTCACCGTTCTTGTTATCATTTTGACGCCACGGGGTGAGATCTTGCATGGAGCCCCAGATCGAGGGAGATTATCAGTGGTCTTGTATGTCTTCCATTTTGTAATAATTGCTCCCACAGTTGATTTCTTTACACCAAGCGTTTTACCTATTGCAGATTCAGTCTTCCCAGCCTGGTGCAGGTCTACAATTTTGTCTCTGGTGTACTTCGACAGCTCATTGGTCTTGGCCATAGTAGAGTTTGGAGTGTGACTGACTGAGGTTGTGGACAGGTGTCTTTTATACAGATAATGAGGTGCCATTAATACAGGTAACTAGTGGAGCCTCGTTAGACCTCGTTAGAAGAAGTTAGACCTCTTTGACTTTTTTCCACATTCTGTCTCTCATGGTTGAGGTTTACCCATGTTGACAATTACAGGCCTCTCTAATCTTTTCAAGTAGGAGACCTTGCACAATTGATGGTTAACTAAATACTTATTTGCCCCACTGTATATATGTATGTATGTATATATACAGCATATTAGTAATTAGTAATTTTCTGGCCGATTACTTTTTTTTTTTTTTTTATAAGTCTGCCAAACCGATCTCTTTTGCTGATCCCGATTTTTTTTTTTTTTCCAGGAACAACAGCATACACCTTAAATATTCCAATCACCATCCGATTACCCGTGAACTAAAACTGCATTTTTACTGCACATGCCGTAGTTCTCAGAAGAAAAAAAACTTTCATCCAAAAATGTCCGTGATCAAATGCCAGTGGGCTGATGTGGCTAACTGATTGTAAACGCGATCAGCAAAAAAAGATCGGCTATATTTTTAGAGATGCACAATTAAGTGTAAGGCACACTACATTTAGGCTAAAATGTGTTGCTACATGCGTCATCCATTGAACAAGAACTTCTCCTTGAACTGTGGCCTAAAAATGCAACAGGTGGTGCCACTGTGTTCGTAATTGTTAATGCTAATTACTGTCGCCATGTTACCACAAAGTGATACACCTACAATGCTGCACCCTCATACATTTAGTTTCCACTACAGGTGTGTCAAGCTGGGTAAAGACTATGACATAACAGCAGTCTGATGTGTAACTCTGAGGTAAAACACCACAACCTTGTCTTACACCCATCAATAAGTGATCAACATGAATAAGCATAGTGTAATTCATTACAAATTACAGTATACATCAGCATACCTCGTTGGGGTGTTAATCACTAATTTAAAGGGAAACACCTAGGATGTGAAAAATGGTTGCTCAAAGTACACTGCTTTGCACTGGTCTAAGAAATTCACCAGTTGCATACTTAAATACACTGCTTAAATTAATAAATGGAACATTATGTAACACATTGTAGATTGTAGATCTGAATAAGTGAAATACTTTTTATTAAATACTTTGTTCATTCCATAGTTGAGTGTGCAGACAACAAACCCAAAATGAAAGTGGAAAAACAACCTACAGGCTGATCCAACTTTGATGTAATTCCCTTTAAACAGGTCAAAATGAGGCTCGGTAGTGTGTGTGGCCTCCTTACAATGCCTGGGCATACTATTGATGAGGTGGATTTCCTTCCAAATCTGGACCAGGGCATCACTGAGCTCCTGGACAGTCTGAGGAGCAACCTAGCAGCCTGGAGGAGACTCCAGGACAGCTGGACAGGGCTGGGAGGTCCTTAAACCCTCAGCAGGATCGATATCTTCTCCTTTACTCACGGAGGAACAGGATGAACTCAGCCAGAGCCCTACAAAATGACCTCAAGCAGGCCACTGGTGTGAATGTTTCTGACCAAACAATCAGAAGCGGGCTCCATGAGGATGGCCTGTGGGCCTGATGTCTTGTAGTGGGCCCCGCGCTCACTGCTCAGCACAGTAGACCTCGAATGGCATTTGCCACAGACCACCAGAATTCGCAAATACGCCACAGGCCCTGTACTTTTCACGGATTAGAGCAGTTTCAGCTTGAGCACATGTGACAGACGAGAAAGGTTCCGAAGATGGCGTTGAGAACTTTGTGTTGCCTGCAACATTATTAAGCATGACCGGTTTGGTGGTGGGTCAGTGTTGGTCAGGGGAGGCATATCCTTGGAAGGACACAAAAACTTCTACAGGTTAAATAATGGCACCCTGACTGCTTTTAAGTATCGAGATGAAATCCTTAGACCCATTGTCGTAAGCCAGGCAGGTGCAGCGGGACCTGTGTCCCTCCTAGTTCATGACAATGCCCAACCTATGAGCTAGAGTATGCAGGGAGTTCCTGAAGGAAGAAGGAATTGATAACATTGACTGACCCCTACATTCACCTGACCTAAACCCAATAGAGCACCTCTGGGACATTATGTCTAGGTCCATCTGGTGCTGACAGGTTGCTCCGCTGACTGTCCAGGAGCTCAGTGATGCCCTGCTCCAGATCTGGGACAAGAGCCCCTGGACACGCTTCGTCATCTCATTAGGGCAGTACTTCTCAAACAATGGGGCACTGCACCCCCCCCCCCCCCCAACCCCCCAAACGTTTATGTCTTCGTTTGGACGGGCGTAACAGAAAATAATTGAGAAGCACTGCATTAGGGGCATGCCCAGGTGTTGTAGGGAGGTCATACAGGCACGCAGAGGCCACACACACTACTGATCCTCATTTTGACTTGTTTAAAGGACAATACATCAAAGTTGGATCCGCCTGTAGTGTGTTTTTCCACTTTCATTTTGAGTGTAACTCCCAATCCAGACCTCCATAGGGTGATACATTTGAGAGGGGTGGAAGCCTCTACAAAATCGCGTTTTCTCAGTGTACATGGAGCATTGTCACCGACAAAATGCAAGACACCTCCTTATTAAAACTTGTGCCATGATCCCACTATTCGACACAATATAAAACATGTATTTAGTCACTTCCTTGTCCATCCAATGGTCACTCCATCGTCGTACTTGTTATGTCCATCCTTCGCGGTGAACCGGATCTTTTTTATACCCAGAAAGGCTCACACCACTCTCCCTGGTGTAGCAACAAAAGACCTGGCGCACATTGGGCTGGCGTGATGCGAAAAATAAACCAATTAATCCGCAAAATCAGCTGGATCCGCAGTCCTTTTACATACAATAGTTAACTGTATCATGAAGATACAGCCACATTCGCCTTCATCCTCAATTTGAGACCGTGGCCAGAAGTCTCTCATTTTTGTAGCACGGGATTTAAAAAATTGAATAAATATAGCGATCGCTTCTGCTTACATCCAAGTGGTCCATTTCATTCAGGAGCATAAAATACCGCGTGTAGTATGTAATAAACATGCTTTTTTGTGTCACAGGCATTTTAAGTATGCAATTGGTGAATTTCTTAGACCACTTATAATGGAAAAAAGAAATTGTTAAAACACAAAAGATGACACTTCTTATGAGCGCAGCCATTTTGTGATGTAGTTTATACCAACACACAAATACACTGATAGGCTCGAGCACAGGAGCATTTGATAATTGGTATTAATGCGGTGGAGTTTGACTTTTAGAGCAGGGACGGCACAACATGTTGATGACCCCTGAGATGCAATGTCAGCAATAGAATTAACTTTCAAGAATATTTATAATAATAAGTTGAAAATTAGTGTTTATGTTTCCCATCATTCTTAGGGGAATTCTAAATCAGGCTGCCTAGGACAGCTATACTTTTCGCCAAGATCGTCATCCATTGAATATGGTACGCCTGCCGGTGTCGTGCCAATGAAGTTACCCCTTTCAAAAATTGTATCCCCTGTGCGGAGCCACTGCGCTGCACTGATTTGCTTGATTTCCGTGTTTTGGTGATGTAGTTATCTACGAGGTTTTAAAACATGGCCCATCCATAAAAAAAAAAAATTAAATATAAAATATAAATAAAAAATATTTTTTTCTGTCATATAACGTAATATATGTACTGAACGTAAAAAAGGCAATGTTTTACTGTTTTACTCTTAGGATAACCTATAACTGTAATTAGTGTAATTCAAATCCTGTACGGAGTTTCTCCAGTTTAATAAACGTCGATGTCAAACATTTATAACTGTGGTTCTTTTCTGGCTTCAATTAATTGTTTAAGTCGACATAACTCATAGCAACCGCAGCCAGGGGATAGAACTTTTGACGAGGTTACTAAAGTGGGGCAAATTGAAACTCCTCTCACCATTTTGGCGGTGCTTTCTGGCGTTTCATGGTCCAAATTTTCAATCCTTGGTTCTTGTTCAGTAGTTGTTGCTGCTTTTGAAAGCTTAGGTTTGAAAAAATTACATATATCCACCTCGTCTCTTCGTTCCTCGGGTGGTTTTGGCTAAGCAAAGCAAATGACCGTCTAAGGTGCTAGTCACATGATCTGTTCGAAAAATAGTTTTGACCATTATAAAAATATCTTTTTTTTTTTATTCAATTCATTTTTTGTTATTTTTTTTATTGCTTTACAACTTTTATAGAAAATATTTTACCGTAAAACTCTTAATTTTAATAACTCCGCGTGTGGTAATGGGGAAGGGCAGACGATCTAGGATACTTGCATTTCATTGGCTGATTAGTGATGATAAAATGTATGGCCCAAAGTAATGCAACCATTTCCTGGAAATCCTGGCTTTTGTCTACCTTTTTCTCCACTATTACATGAGAAAATGGAATTCTGTTTTTGTTTTTTAATTAATTCAACAAGATTCTTGACGCTAGCGTGCACATGATAGAAATGACTTTTACTTTAATGACGATGCGATATTATTTAGGCAAGAATACAATATTTACTGTTTTTTAGTATGATTGAAAGGGATTTCGATTGATGGATGGCAACCAATTTAGGGTGTAGCCTGCCTCCTGCCCATATTTAGCTGGGATAGACTCCAGCACCCCTGCGACTTTTGTGAGAATAATTGGTACGGAAGATGAATGAATGAATTATGTGCACATTTAACACAATCGTTTACAGTTCACCAACAACAATAGAAAATACAAAATATATTTTTGACAGTTTTGTTGCTGAGACATTTCAGACATTTGAGTGGAAACCTTTCTTTCCAGCAAGACGTCATTTGCAAAATATGATATTGTGATCCATGTTTTGTGTTCGCTTGACCAATCAATGTATCGTTACACCCCTAATATCTCATGGAATGCTCACTACAGCGGATAAATAATCTTGCCTCTTGTTTCTCCAGAGAGGGAAATCAGGCATTCCGGGAGACAATGACACAATTGGAGAACCATCCGTGTGTCCGAGGGCTGTCCTTTACGTCATTCCTCATCCTTCCTTTCCAGAGGATCACAAGGCTCAAGTTGCTTGTCCAAGTGAGTATGCCAACTTGAGTTAAAGTGATACAGTTGTCCTAGTTTTGAAGTGGTGGTATCACTTGGTTTTTCGTTTGACAAACTTTTTTCACACAGAATATCCTGAAAAATGCTGAAGAACACTCTGAGAGGGAAGCAAATGCAATTAAAGCTCACCAGCGACTGGAGCAGGTAAGCAAAAGAAATATTAACTCGTTGGTTGCCGTAGACATCCAATTCATTTTGAGTGGGAGGGGCTTTCATCATAACAAACCATGGACTAATAGCAATCATGTATTCACTGATCTAGAGTAATATTTCAAATATTTGTATGTGTGTCTCTTACAGATTGTGAAAGAGTGTAATGAGGGTGTTCGAAAAATGAGTCGCACAGAGGAGCTTATCAGCATTGAAAAGACATTGGAATTCAAATCCAAGGTAAAGAGCTGTTCTGTTCAAGAAAAAATATTTTCCCCTTTCCTAAATTCTTTATTATGGTTAAGATCATCAGTCAAATGTAAATATTAGATCAAGATACAGTTCAGTGGTACCTCTAAATACAAATTTAATTCCCTCCAGGACCTGGCTTGTAAGTCGAAATGGTTGTATGTTCTGCAGGATTTTCCCGTAAGAATACATTGTAATTCGATGAATTCATTCCACAGCCCAAAAACCTACGCTAAATCCTTAATGAATACTGCTCGTACAATTACAAGTAGCAATTACACATACCAAAACAAATAAATTATAAAAACAATACGTAATACTACTACTACTAATTAGTAACGAATATGATTGTAACATGGCGGTTGTGTTTTGCATGCTGTTTCTGAACGCACAGCACGACTGACGAGGGAGAGAGAGGGAGAGAGAGAGAGAGAGAGAGAGAGAGAGAGAGAGAGAGAGAGAGAGAGAGAGAGAGAGAGAGAGAGAGAGAGAGAGAGAGAGAAAGAGGTGCGGTAAAGTGGGAAGTTTTTACTTTTTTCATGTTGTTGTTGACATCGGCTACGGCGGACAGTAGCCGTGTTGTGTTGCACAAGTTCTGAAATAATTGATTAAAAACCTTATAAAGCTGGCGACTTCCTTGCTGATATTACAATAATAATAATAATAAATCGGAAGTAAAAAAGCATTTTATTGTCACCTTAACTTATAGAGAGACTGGCGAACGGAGGTCAGAGGAGACCGGCCATATCGTCGAGCCAGTTCACTCAAACGCACACCACGCTCATATATTTATATCATTTCCTTCTTAATTTCAATGGTAAGCGTCACCTTTTTCCTTTTTGCACCGCCTGCACTTACTTTCTTAGGACCCATGTTAATTTCTCTCACAAAGTCCCTGCAACACCGAACAACCAACGTGGCACAAAGCATTTAGCTTAAATTCCCAGCTACAGCTTGTATTAAAATCAATATATGACATTTTTAACACTGTCACGATAAGGGTTGCCAACTCCCTGGAAAAAAAAAAAAAAGAAGGGACATCACCATCACCTTTTAATTTGTAATTTTGCATGTAAAGGGATTTTTTTTTTTTGTTATAATTGTAATTTTTATAATAATCTTACTCAAAACTGAAATAATTAGGTTGATATTTAAGTTATGTAAGCGCATGCACATGGAAAAACAATAATTATCAGCAAAATATACTAGAATTATATCTGTCCTGCTAAAACTGCAATTGTATCAGTGGCTCAGTGGTAGAGTACCGGTAGTTGTCCCCATACACAGAGGCTGTGAGTTCGATTCTCCGCCCTAATGAACTCGTCTACGTATCCTTGAGCAAAATACTGAACCCCATGTTGATCCCGGTGCTGTGTCATCAGTAGGTGGATGGTGAGATATTATGAAGTGCTTTGAGGGCCTTGAAAGGTGGAAAAGCGCTATACAAGTATAACACCATTTATCAACACCTAAGGTGTTGATAAATGTGTGTATTTTTGGCCGTTTATTTTTATTTTTTATAATTTCTATTTTTAATTTAGGTGCATTCAAAGTCCCCTCAGCAAAAACATTTTCACAAATGATCACTCCAATTATAATGAATTTGACAGAACGCACAAATATAATACAATTTGTAAAAATGGAGTACACACAGAAGACACACAAAGAAGACAAGAAAACAAATGATCATCATTCTGAACATGCTTTTTACTCTCGTGTCACTCAAACCTCTTATCTCTCAAACCATAGACTTCATAATGATATTGACGGGGCACGGGGCGTGGGGCTGATTGATGATTGATAGGGGGCCTGCATTGTTGGCGTGGCTGTCAAAGCTGACCAAGTGGAATCACAGACAAGATTTATTTTTTTTGTTGAAAGTTCTTGTGAATAAATGCTTAAATCCCTGAATTCTTTATAGATATGGACGTAAAACAGTCTCGATTCTTGGTTGAAAGCAAAAACAAAACAAAACGTGCAGTTAGCATTTATTTTACGTAAATATGTCAAAGTACGATTCAAGCCTGTCAGTTGATGTGGCGGCAGTCATATATAAACAGAGCTTATCCGGTGAAAATTCTTGTGAATAAATGCTTAATTTCCTGAATTTTTATAGATATGAATGTAAAACAGTCTCGATTCTTGGTTAAGAGCAAAAAAAACAAACAAACGTACAGTTAGCATTTATTTCACGTAAATATGTTGAAGTACCGAAGAGCAAAAAAAAAAAAAACCTACAGTTAGCATTTATTTTACGTAAATATGTCGAAGTACGATGCTAGTCTGTCAATCAATGTGGCGGCCGCCATATGTAAACAGAGCTTTTCCGGTAAAAATTGTTGTGAATAAATGCTTAAATCCCTGAATTATTTATAGATATGAACGTAAATTAAGTCTCGATTCTTTGTTAAAATAGCAAAAAATCGGGCCGTCATCATTTATTTTACGTAAATATGGCGAAGAATGATGCTAGTCTGTAGCGGTTAATTTCTCCCATTGATTTTTTTCACGTTTCAAAATGCATACATGGTACGAAAAATATAATAATTACCTTGAATACTCGAACAAATCACTCCTGAGACAATTCTTCCTGAATGCGTTTCCCTATACTGTATATTCTTTTAAAGCACCAAGCCAGTATTTGTTCATTCTACAAATAAGACACTATTTTCGAGTTTGATGATAATAATGGACAAAGCGCGTCCCTTGACAGCTCAATGAGGGACACGTACTTTGTTTCTGAAAACCGGACGATTCCATTTTTCAAGGGACAGTTGGCAACCCTAGTCACGATAATTACTATATTGACTTATAGTCCGATATAGTAAACACTAAAAGTAACGATTTTGCTTTTTAGGGCAAAATAAAGTCCCTGTCAAAACAATTATTTGCGCTGCCTTGTTCTCTCCCTATCGCTATAAGGAACTAGCTCTCTTCTCGAGATGGGACCTCTAACATATTGGCATTCTCCACTGTTTAGTGCTTTCCATGTGTGTAAGTCCCGCGAGACTGGCGTCATTCCCGTGGGATTCCAGATGGCGAAAGCGTAAACAAAAGAGTTGAACCGAAGTGCCCGGGTTTTATTCACTGACATAAATGATAAGTACCAAAGGGTAAAACAATACAGGACTCAGGCACATACACACAGTTTGTCTGTAGAATAATGTTGAACATTACTGCGTACATGGTCTGTATTGTCAATACAGATACTATTTAAAATTTAAAGTAGAATCAATGATATGATCGTTTATCACGATGATTTCTAGGGTGTTATTGTGACAGGACTATGGTAAGCTTGTACAAGATACAAAAATAGAGCCCAATGTGTCTCCAGTGGGTGCTTGTTCATCTGAGATGTTGCTGGAATATACTACTATATATGGTACACTAAAAATTCCTTTCTTCTCTCGCAGTCTGTGCCCATCATCTCCCACTCCCGCTGGCTGCTCAAAAAGGGTGAAGTGCAACAGATGTCAGGTCCCAAGACCACCAGGACAATGCGAAGCCGTAAGCTCTACCAACCCGTCGTCTTGTTTCTCTTCAACAACCTGCTGCTTATCACCAAGCGCAGCTCAAGGTAAGAAGCCTTTACACCAGTCTCATTCAAAATGCAATGAGTCAGTTTCAGTCTTGAGCACGATGGCAATGTCTTTCCAGTGGGGACAAATTTCAGGTTCTTGACTCATGCACACGAGCTATGCTGCGGACAGAAGATCTTGAGGACCAAGGCCAGATGCTGGCATGTGTCTTCAATCTCAAATTGCTGGAGAATCAAGAGGACCGTGAAGTCAACTACATGCTCAAGACATCAAGCATGTAAGTTTGTGAATCACATATCGGAATGTTGAAAAGGCTGGATTCCTGGTCTCTGTGCCCACTTCTGATTGAGAAGTTAAATACAAAAGACTTAGAAGAAAGAGGCAGAAGCAGCAGACGTGACCAGAAAGCAACTATCTGGTTGAATACAATGTCAGAGTGTAAAGTGATTCTTGTATATGGGTCAATATCGTTTTTTTGTCTGAAATGCACTTAATTTCCTCATTAAAAAAGAGCAAAGAACGTCATGAAAATATTTTTTACGTTTCGTCTTCCGCAAGCCAATTCGTCAAACTGTGGCTTCATGTGGATTGGTCGGCTTCTGATGGTGAGCCAATCATGGGAAAGAGGCGGGAGCTGCAGATGTGACTAGCAACCGACAGTCCACTTGAATACGATAGCACAGGGGTGTCAAACCGGTCCTCAAATGGATTTCATTCCAACTAAACGAGATGAATACCTTTTCACCAATCTGATGTCTTACAAGTGTAATCAGTTGATTGCAGTCAGGTCCTGATTGTTTTAGCAGAAACCTCATTTGTTGAACTGTTCCACTGTGGCCCTATGTGGAATTGGTTTGACACACTTGCTGTGGCAGATTGCAAAGCAGTTCTTGTAGATAAGGCACTTACCCAAGTTTTGTCTAAAATAAACTTAATTCCCTCATTAAGACCAAAGAATGTCACTAAAAGCTTTTTTGATGGGAAATCGCGAGTGTGACGACAAGATCCATCATCCAATTAGGAGCCGTATATCTTTTGAAGATTCCTCCCATTAAAATGTGTCAACTAGATATTGCCCAGATTGTTCGTGTAATATATTCGTAGCGGATCTACAGTAGTATGAAAAAGTATCTGAACCTTTTGGAATTTCTCACATTTCTGCATAAAATCAGCATCAAATGTGATCTTATCTTTGTCAAAATCACACAGATGAAATAAGAGTGTCTGCTTTAACTAAAACCAGCAAAATATTTATAGGTTTTCACATTTTAATGAGGATAGTATGCAAACAATGACAGAAGGGGAAAAATAAGTAAGTCAACCATCACATTAATATTTTGTGGCCCCCTCTTTGTCGGCAATAATTAAAACCAGATGCTTCCTGTAGTTGCAGGTCAGTCTGACACATCGATCAGGACTAATCTCGGCCCATTGTTCTCTACAAAACTGCTGTAGTTCATTCAGATTCCTGGGATGTCTGGCATGAATCGCTGTCTTTAAGTCATGCCATAGCATCTCAGTGGGGTCAAGTCTGGACTTTGACTTGGCCATTCCAGAACGTGTACTTTGTTTTTCTGAAACTTTTCTGAAGTTGAATTACTTCTGTGTTTTGCATCATTGTCTTGTTGCTGCATCCACCCTCTTTTTAGCTTCAACTGTCTGACAGACGGCCTCAGGTTTTCCTGCACAACATGCTGATAAACTTTTGAATTCATTCTTCCATTGATGATTGCAAGTTGTCCATGCCCTGAAGTAGCAAAACAGCTCCAAATCATGATGCTCCCTCTAACATGCTTCACAGTGGGGATGAGGTGTAGATGTTGGTGAGCTGTTCCATTTTTCCTCCACACATGACGTTGTGAGTTACTCCCACACAATTCAACTTTGGTTTCATCAGTCCACAAAATATTTTGCCAAACCTTCTGTGGAATGTCCTTCTTGCGAACATTAAACAAGCAACAATGTTTTCTTAGACAGCAGTGGCTTCCTCCGTAGTCTTCCAATGAACACCATTCTTGGCCATTGTTTTACATATAGTTGATGTGTGCACAGAGATATTGGACTGTGACAGTGGTTTCTGTAAGTCTTTAGCAGACACTCTAGGGTTGTTTTTTACCTCTCTGAGTATTATGCGCTTAACTCTTGTCATTATCTTTGGTGGACAGCCACTCCTTTGGAGAGAAGCAGCAGTGCCAAACTCTCTCCATTTGTAGACAACTTCTGCCACGTTCGATTGATGAACATCCAGACTTTTAGAGATGGTTTTGTATCCTTTTTCAGCTTTATACAAATCAACAATCCTCGATTGCAGGTTCAGGCAGCTCTTTTGACCGAGCCATGGTGCACATCAGACAATGCTTCTCATCAAGACAATTCTTTCCCGGTGTGTGTTTTATAGTGGGCAGGGCAGCTTTAAACCACTCATCAGTGATTGGGCACACCCCTGACTTAAAATGTTTGGTAAAAAATGGTTTCAATTGCTCTTTAAGTCTCCTTAGGCAGATGGTTTACTTACTTATTTTACCCCCTTTTATCATTATTTTCATGTTATCCTCATTAAAGAGTATTAAAACACCAGGGGGAAAGCTAATATTCCATCATTTATCCATAAACGCATACCTTTTGGATTCATATCATGCCACTTCGTGTAATTACACACATCACAACACCAAGAAAATGATAGAAATGTGCATTGATTGTCAAGCTAAAACGACCGGCGTCCGAGATCCCGGACATCTAGCATATTGTATGTATGACGTCACAACTAGGAAACACCGGGCTCAGTGCTTGGGTCCTGACAAACTACTGAATGGCGGCGATGATGGCGGACAATTTTGTTTCTAGTTGCAGCGACGAATCTGACATAATGAACGTTCTTCTAATGGTGACGAGGAGAGTTATGAACCTTTCTTTGGTGTTTTGGGTTATCATTTTGAGCCCAAACAAAAGCAAATGCAGCCTTATGAAACGATCATTGAGGGGAGCAATCACACTGATGAAACACCGGCAACAGATCATGTGGGAAACACCGAATGGTTTGTTTTGCATTTCTTTTTGTGAAGCTGATACACCGTGACCGCAAAATAAAGTAATGTATAGAATAATTATCATTTATTGTGCTATCATAGGTTTTCGCTATGCCAACAGACACAAATATGAATGGGATTAAAGGATTTGTTGTATATATTTTACGAGCGATAATTTATACATGTGTCCAGTCCTATATCCAATGCGTGATATGTTTTTTATTATAAAAGAGTACTCACTCTGGCCATTTCGAGCTTGGCTGCTCACCTCCTTTGCTTTGCCTGGGGTGGTGGGGTGGTCTTATCAGTGCCAGTCATCGTCCTCTTTCTTGATACCTCGGGACATTTAGGTGGCTGCGTGTGTATGGTGGGCACCGCATCTGCTTTCAACAGCAATTTCTTAGCAAAACCTGATTTCATTTGTCCATAGTTCGAATAGCTTTCAGACATAAAATGCGCACCACACAAAACAGTGCCGGAGGCTGGGTCTGCAAAATTAGCCTTCTTTGCACGGACGAACTTTAATCATTGTCTGCGTAGTCCAGCTCTTTTTCTCGCATTCAGGAACTCATGGGTACTACATTGCGACAAATGGCTATTTGTACACCACATAGCACGACAGGTTTGAACCATTGTAGTGATTTTTTGATAAAACACGAACACAACTCTCTCGTCGATAAACAACGATGGCACCTGCCTCAACCTTTTGTTTCCTGGCTGTGACGTCACAGCCCCATTCGGCTGTTTCCGGGGTACGTTCGCAAATGTTTGTAAGTTTCGATCTATTTTCGATAATTGGTCATGAATGTGATTTATTTTTTTATTAACTTTATCAATATTTGTTATCTTGCCACATAACGGTTCTATTGATATCTCACAGCCCCTTAGTATTATAATTCTCTTTAAAAAATGAAAACCTATAATTGTTTTAGTTAAAGCAGACACTGTATTTTCATCTGTGTGCTTTTGACAAAGATCAGATTACATTTGATGGTGATTTTATGCAAAAATATGAGAAATTTCAAAAGGTTCAGATACTTTTTCATACCCTTGTATTTAACAATCAGGGCACTTTCACATTTCAGTAATCACTCTGCGCCAACCAAACTTTCTGAGTATCATCACATGGACGAATGCCACACTCATTGATTGGACAAATTTAGAAGGGGAAATACCTCTTTCTTGGGATGGAGCGTGGAGCGTCACAGCAGCTGCACGTAATGTAGCATAAGCGCACCCTGGTCAGCTTGCATTCAAAAGCGAAGCAGGGTGCGCTTAAAGTGGACAGAAACCCACGATTTTTGAGTGGAAGAAATTTCGCGCGTTCACATTTACAAAACAAGCGGACTACAGTATCTGACAAAAAGAATTCTGGTCCATTTAAAATGGAACAAACAGCCCCTCAAAGCGCCCTCAATCTGGCGGATCAGTTTAGAAATTTTGGAGTGTGGCCAGAATGTGTTCAATGAACTACATCATTGTTAAATTCTTGATTACAGAATGCTACCTGCTCCAATGTCTGGGTCATGCCAGTTATCTCAGGCAGTGTTGTTTTTGGCAGTCCTTTTAATTTTCGTTTTAGCCAGGCACATCTACGGCATGTCAACGTTGCCGCCGCGTCAGCACAGTGCAACGCGGCTGTTCAAGTCAAGCAGGGAGTGTACACCAGTCACAGTGTGGCCGCGTCCTAAAAAAGGTTCAACGTGTCGCACTCGAAACGAACTGCAGAGTTTATTATTTGACGCGAGACGCAACCCTCCTGCGTCATTACTACTCGGATGGATCAGGCAGACCGGAAGTCATTCGTGTAAAAATGCTGTGGATCCGGTTGATTTTGGAAATAATATGCAATTACTTTTATTAATTTATGTGTGTCGCTTTAAAGTACCTGTGACAGCATAAAAAAATCTTAAATCACATTATTATGTGAATTAGAATCATATTTTGAGACGATTCGACTATATACAACAATGTGGCAAAGCGCAGATGACGCTTCTGCCGTTTAGCCCCCCTGTCATTATAGCGCTGTAGCGTCCCCAGCTGGATGATGACGTCGGCAGAGTAACGATTTCATCTGATTTAAAATTCAGCCCATTGAGGGGGAAGATTCAGAACGAGGAAAATATGACAGAGAGCAGCAAAATGTCATGATTGTTTCAGTCTCTCTACACCAATATTTTTACAGGATATTCTTTTTATCTACTGTAAATATTTTTCCCAATTGCTAGATAAATGGTAAGGTCATGACAAATAACAGTCTTGTGGTAAATGGAATATGAAATATTAAAAATGCATTAATTCAGTATGACGGGAAAATTACTGCACAATGGTCAAAACTGCCAACTTTTTACTATCCCAAACAGTATTTTATGCCACCGGATTTAGTCCGGCTTTTGTCATTTCTCTGCCCCAGCTTCAGAGACGAAGGAAAAAGTGTAAACAAAACAGGAGGCCTGACAGCTAGCTGACATGCTAACCCGAACCGAGCAGCTTTTCCGAGTCTTATTCTCGTCTTTCGAAAAATAAAAATCACACAAAACTACCCCGACTCATGTCACGCACGGCGGCAGAGTTGTCTTCACCGATCGGCCAGCCCCCAAGTTACGGCTCGTCATTCTGCTGCGGCCACTGCGGGCTGGCAGTGCTCGTCGCCGGGAATGAATGCTGAAAATAAACCATTTTTGGTGGACAAACCAGCCAACGTCGGAGCGGGGGGCTGCTCGTGGCCAAGCCGAGGAAAGCGCATTCTCGGCGGGCACGCAAATAGGACCAAGCGGATGGAAGTGACCATGGTGTGTGATAAGCTGCCGGTCGTCGGCCAAGTGGCTTTCTCGGTGGACAAGATGTAGGCTCCCTTATCATTAAAACATGTGCCATGATCCCAGTATTTTACATAATACAAAACATGTAGTTTACTCACTTCCTCGTCGGTCCAATGGTCCCACAGCCCGCGGTGAACGGGAACTTTTTGAAGCCCAAAAAGGCTCACACGCCCATTGGCGGACTTGGCAATTTTGGGGCCTAAGGCGAACATATCCAGGGGCCCTCTTCATGGGTCAGGGGTTAAAAAGGTGAGAAGGGTGTGGAGGAAATATGTTCCGGTACACTAGGGCTGTCCTAAATGACAAATTTTCTCCTGATTAGTCAGCGGACTAGTTTTACCATTAGTTGACTAATAATTTTTCATTAAAAAAAAAAAAAAATATTCAGCAATGAATTTTTTGTTGATGCTTATTAATTCACAAAACCATTTTGGAACACTTACATTTTTTATTAAAGTACAAATAATCATGTAAATAACAATAACTAATCACAAATAAACAATGAGGTTAAATGCTGATAGCATTTACTAGTGCAAAAGAATGGAAAGTAAACAGATTCAGAACACTGACTTTGCATTATCTATCTAGCATTATTATTATAGTATACTACTATATATAATAGTAGTATATTAATTATAATATTTATTCATTGCCAATCAAATTTGTCATTAAGATTGTCATTTGAAAGCTATTCTTACTGTAGAATCTGTATTCTGTAGTTTTTACTCTACATATTATAATATCAATTCTGAAGTATGTGGTATTAACTCCAGAAATCGTTATTTATATGACAAACATAATGTGCTTTTATTTAGAAACCGGAGGTACGTTCGCTAAACCGCTAACCGAAAGCTTTCCACTCCGTAAAAAAACATGCTTCATCATTACTTGTGGTGTCACTCATTGATTTAATTTTTTTTCTTCAATTTTCAAATGCTATTAACCAGCTGTTGAGTGTTATTGTATCACTGATTGGAACTGTACTGCATTGTTTCGCCACAGGGTGTGTGCTGTCGTGTATTTTATGTTCGGTGTGAAGATGAAGAAAGTTAAAAGAGGCATTAGCGGCCTGTTCTCATCGTCTACCTCAGGGGTTCCCAACCTATTCCACTAAGGCACACTGTGGGTGCAGGATTTCATTCTTACCAAACAAGATGACAACACTTTTTCCCCAATCTGGTGTTTTACAAGTGCAATCAGTTGATTGCAGTCAGGTGTGGCTTGTTTTAGCAGAAGCCTCATTGGTTCAACTGTCTCTGCTGGATCGGCTGGAACAAAAACCAGGACCCACAGTGTGCCTTGAGGACTGGGTTGAAAACCCCTGGTCTACCTCACTGCACTTTGGCTCTCATGGAGAGCATGTTCGCTCATGTGTTCGAAATAAACGATAGCAGACGTGCAAAGTAGCAAGTGAGGTGTAAAAATAGCTAGCTTAGCGGCGTGAAAACCGCGGGAGAGCTAAGTGAAGCTAACGAACAGCTAAGCGGAGCTAAGCAATGCTAAACGGAGCTAAATGAAGCTAAATGACTGATACTCAGTTCGTCATCGTGGAACAGTCCATTGTAGTGCGTGTGTGTGGGGGGGATAATATAAATGCAGCATTTAAAGTGCTTGTGACACGAAAAAGCATGTTTATTTCATAATACACGCGGTATTTTATGCTCCTGAATGATATGGATCGCTTGGATGTGTGTGGAAGCGATCGCTATATTTATTTAGTTTTTTGAATCCCGCGCCAGGAAAATGAGTGACTTCCGGCTTCGGTCTCGCATTGAGGAGGAGGGCGCTGTGACGTGTACGGTAGAAGACGTCCTCTTCACGCTACAGTGTACTGTTGTGTATGAGGACGAAGGATTCAGCTGATTTTGCGGATTAATACTTTTATTTTTTGCATCACGCCAGCCAAACGGCTGCAGAAAAATCATTCTGTATGCGGGAGAGGTGTATGCGCCTTTTTGGAGTTTCAAAAGGTTCCCATTCACCGTGGATATTTACTGTGGGACCATTGGACTTACAAGGAAGTGAGTAAACATCTTGTTTTGTATTATGTCAAATACGAATACAGTGATTACAAAGTAAACACTATAAAATTCCTTTAAATAAAGGACTACTTACGTTTGATCATTGATAGGCATGTAAAAAGCTATCCTCACGCTCATTAGCAGTTAGCTGTTAGCGCGTTAGCTACACAACAACTCCAGCCACCCTCCTCCAGGGAACGAACTGTAAATTGCTCTCCGCCGGGCGGTTTGCCGATCCGCAAAGAAACTCGACAACCGGGTCGTCATGTCAAATAATCTTCCTTTATCACATGATTTAATGCTGATGATGATGATGATGATGTTGATGATGATGATGACAAATGACAATGACAATAAATTCAAATTCAAATTCAATCCAGGCTAGTTATGTGTGATTTTCCACTTCGAAGACTTTGAAACATCCCTCGGTTCGGGTTAGCATGTCGGCTAGCTGTCACTCCTTCTGGTCTGTTTACATTCTCCGAAGCCGGGGAAGGGAAATGACATATGTCCGATTTAGGTGTCATAAAATATCGTTCGGGAGGTGTGACAGTAAAGGTAAAGTCGACAGTTTTGACCATTATGGAGTAATTTTGCCATGTCGTCTTGAATAAATGGATTTTTATTATCTTATATTCCATTTAGCACAAGTTATTTGTCATGACCATGCCATTTATTTAGCAATTGGGGAAAGTACTTGGGTAAAAAGAATATCCTGTAAAAATATTGAAGTAAAGAGACAGAAACAATGACATTTTGCCGCTCTCTTCGTCGCGTTTTCCTCATTGTGAATAGTTCCCCCTCGACGGGCTGACTGGTCCTTCTCAAGCCATTTATATAGCTATTGGGGAAAAATACTTGGATAAAAAGACTATCCTGTAAAAATATTGGAGTAGAGAGACTGAAACAATGACATTTTGCGGCTCTCTTCGTCTCGTTTTCCTCGTTCTGAACAATTCCCCCTCAATGGGCTGAATAGTAAAACCGATGAGCCCAGTCTACCGCTGACGTCATCCATCTGTTGGGGACGTTAAAGCCCTATAATGGTAGGCGTGGCTAACCGGCAGATTAAAAGACTAATTCTCGTCATCTGCGCTTTGCTAAATTGTTGTATATAGTCGAATCGTCTCAAAATATGATTCTAATTCACATAATAATGCGATTTTTTTTCTGGTGTCGTATGCTCTTTAAATGGCTTTCTTTTTTGTTTTGTTATTTGTTTGTTTGGTATGCTGACATATTTATACATGACGATTAGTTGGGGGTGCTGCTGGCTCCGGTGGCCCAAGCCCTTGCTCGTTAGAGCAAGGTCAGCTGGTTGTGGGCCCCCTACTGGTTGTGGGCCTAAGGCGATCGCCTACTTCGCCTGAATAGTAGATCCGCTTATTCACACGCCTCTCCCTGCTCCAGCAACAAAAGCCTGCAACACATTGGGCTGCAAAATCAGCTGAATCTGCAGTCCATCTGCATGCTATATAGCAATTGCTGTATTGTTCGATGGTGACCCAGTTGACGTCACATTCGCATTCTTCCTCAATTCATACTCCGGCTGGAAGTCACTCATTTTCATGCCGCAGGATGAAAAAAATTGAAGAAATAAATCGATCGCTTCCACACAATCCAAGCGGTCCATTTCATTCAGGAGGATAAAATATAGGCACATTAACTTGAGAAAATTCATCAATAAAGCAAAACAAAGATTCATTGAGGAATTTATTTGTAAAATACATGTTAAATCTTTGTCATTGCGATTGTTTTTCGCTTTAGCACAGGACTTTATTTTTTCTTCGTTTCTTTCAAAAAGAAAGCTGACTAATACGCGGGGTCTGAAAGGCAAATGGTTGTTGTATTATTATCTTTAAATACCGGTAACTCTCGCGCGATCTTGCAATCACGTGAACTGATCCTGTGGAAATTGGGGGCGAGCTTCAGTGGTGCGATGACGCACCGGCAATGTTGACGTGCCATAGACTTGCCTGGTGTATTATCAGGGTCAGTCATATTTTAGTCATTTCAAAATGTGTTCGTGTAGTTTTAGTCGAAGATTACTCAAAAATGTTTTCGTCTGTAAACTTCAAAAGTTTTTGTCCATGAATAAAAAAATAAAAGATTTCCAACCATTTCAAATGATAATTGACATACGAGCAGATAATCGTAGTGTGTACAAGGACATCAACATCTTTACGATGATAATACACACTCGGCAGGAAAAAAGGACATTATTTTAATTAATGAAACTCACTTGGACACCACGAACTGTATGTAAAAAGTTTTCCAAGAGTTTAAGACGACACTCCCCACGCTAAATGCTAATGCTACGCTAACGCTACAAGTTATCTTTCGTGTGTGACGTTCACTTAGCACAGACCTTTAAAGTCGAAAGCAACATGGTCTATCTAGCCAGGATAAGAAAACAAAACTTACCAAGCACATGTGTTTCACTAACGATGCGTGCTAACTACAGACGATATTGAAATGTCACACACTGTGAACTTATGACTGAAACTATGGCGAATTTTTGTTTCGTTCTTGTATCATCAAACTAAAACTGGCATCTCCTCATGTTTTAGTCTCCCAAGACACGTTTTTAATTCGTCATCATCATAAAAAACATATTTTCTTTATCATCATCGTTGAGAAAAACAACACTGACCTCAGGAAAGAACTTTCTGGCTTTTGGGACAAGGCACGATGCCAAAACGTTGAGGTAGATGTTGTCAGCTGACAACAAAGATTTTTAAAATGATGTATGAGTTAATGCGAAGAAATGGTTGACTTTAAGTAATGAGTAAAAATCTGTTATACTAACAAATAAATTTATCTGGACAGGAGTGATAAGCTTCGATGGATGTCGGCGCTGACGCCAAACCCCCGCACGCGTTTTATGTCATCCAGCGCACACCAATCAGGTGAAGTGTAGAATCACATAACCAGTTACAGTAATATGATTAAGTTAGTGCTATTAACACAACCTGTCTGTTGTCATTTTAGACACTTTACAGGTGCAATGTATTCAGTCTTACTCCTCTCAGGAGCCAGATGAACTCTCCATTGAGATGGCCGATGTTTTGAATCTCCTAGAGAGGACCGATGATGGTATAAGACTTTATTTCACAGCCGAAGCTGTTTGTTTTTTAAGTTTAGTCATCATGCGTTTTGTACGGGGTTTCTTCTAGGATGGATGATGGGGGAAAGGCTCCATGATGGCGAAAGAGGATGGTTCCCAAGTCGACTCGTGGAGGAGATCCACAGTAAGGAGGTGCGAGCTCAGAACCTGAGAGAGGCGTTTAAGGTTCATCATGCTCAAGAAGGAGGAGGAGCCCTGCAAGGTGGAGCAAGGATTGGCTCAAGAGGGGGGAGACCCATGCCAAAAGCCTCCAACCTGTTCAGTATGTTGAATGATTCAATAGGAAAGAAGTAAAGCAGAGAGCTTGAAAAAAGATGTATGTACAAAAAAAAAATGTGTCCTTAAAGAACTTGAACTACAGCAGATGACTTTCAAGCGTCACTGTCTTACTCTCAGTAGCCTCGTTTACACCGAAATTTCACAAAATTGACCTAACGCAAGAGCCAACATTGGTGAAGAAAAGCATGATGGAATGGACAACAGTGCAAGAAAGTAACCCTCGCTTGTGAATTCACTAACCCACAGTTTCCTGATAAGATTCTGACACTACCTACTGGAGATGTCCCGATCGCGTATTTTTTTCACCCGAGTCTGAGTCCGAGTCACCTGATTTTGAAAATCTGTTGATACAGAGTCCCGATCCGATACCAGGAAAAAAAGGTTTTTTTTTCTCACAAAACTTCCAAACATGTAACTGTCCCACCATGCCACCTTCATAATGTGAATTGCAGGTAGTCCCCAGGTTACGACGTACCCGACTTACGTGATTTCGACTTTATGATGCCAGAGTATAGTCCGCAATTCTGTCTTCAATGTTTTAAAAAGTACCTACTGTAGTTCCCGTTGCCGTTCTTAATGTCAGCATCCCCTCCTCCCCCAGCAGTGTCGTGGCTGTCCTGCAGTTCTTGACGGCGTCAGGTCCCATTTCCTTGTTCTCATGCTGCTGCTGCTGCTGAGAGTCCCGATTTTGAGCTCGCACGGCGGGCTCACGTTGAGAAAGGCAACGTTGGTGACCTGAGCGCCCATGATATCCCCCCTCTCTCGCCTCCCTACTCTTTCCACAGTGTCCTTTTCTCTCAGCAAGGCGACTGACTTGAGAGTAAAGCCCGAATAGTCATTGAACATAACAGCATTTGACACAACATACATCACAGTGTCCTATTTTTTTACTTCATTTTACAACCCTTAGCAAAAAGTATGGAATCACCAGTCTCAGACGAACACTCACTCAGACATTTTATCATGTAGAACAAACTCGGATAAAAAGTTTGAAAAAATAATTAGTTTTCAAAAGTGCAACTCTTTAGCATTCAGAAACAATAAAAGAAATGAATAAGAAACATTGTGGTGGTCAGTAAATGTTACTTTTATAGAGCAAGTGCAGGGAAATAAATATGGAATCACTCCATTCTGAGGAAATTATATCAGAATCATGATAAACAAACAAACAAAAAATGACAATCAAAATACATCTCTAGTATTTAGTTGCACCACCTCTGGCTTTTATGATGGCTTGCAGTCTCTGAGGCATGGACTTGATGAGTATTCTTCATCAATTTGGTGCCAACTCTCTTTTATTGCAGTTGCCAGATCATCCTTGCAGGACCATGGACCTTTATTTTTTTCAATTTCCACCACAGGATTTCAGTAGGGTTGAGATCTGGGCTGTTTGCAGGCCATAACTTTGACTAGATGAGTCTTTCTCCAAGGAATGCTTTAACAGTTTTAGCTCTGTGGCATGATGCATTGTCATCTTGGAAAATGACAACCATATTTTCAATTGAAGGGATAAGAAAGCTGTCAAAAATTTCAATGTAAGATTTAACCACAACCATCTCCCCAGTGCCTTTGTCTGACATGCAGCCCCATATCATCAAGGACTGAGGGAATTTTGGCGTTTTCTTCAGGCAGTCATCTTTGTAAATCTCACTGGAGCAGCACCAAACAAAAGTTCCAGTATCATCACCTTGTCCAATGAAGATTCTTGACACCTTGTCCATTGCAGATTCTTGACTCTTGACAAGGTGATGATGCTGGAACTTTGGTAAATGCATTTGCAAATGCGTTTACATTGAAAAAAAAACTGTTAAAGCATTCCTTGGAGAAAGACTCATCCAGTTAATGTCATGGCCTCAAAATAGCCCAGAACTCAACCCAATTGAAATCCTGTGGTGGAAATTGGACAAAAAAATGGTCCATGGACCTGCAAGGATGATCTGGCAACTGCAATCAAAGAGAGTTGGCACCAAATTAATGAAGAATACTATTTGTCACTCATCAAGTCCATGCCTCAGAGACTGCAAAGTGGCATAAAAGCCAGAGGTGGTGCTACTAAATACTAGAGATGTGTTTTGATTGTTATTTCTTTGTTTGTTTCTCATGATTCCATATTTTTGTCCTCAGAATGGAGTGATTCCATATATATTTCCCTGCACTTGCTCTATAAAAGTAACATTTAATGACCACCACAATGTATTTTATTCATTTCTTTTATTGTTTCTGAATGCTAAAGAGTTGCACTTTTAACTAATTAATTATTTTTTCAAGCTTTGTATCCGAGTTTGTTCTACATGATAAAATGTCTGAGTGAGTGCTTGTCCAAGACTGGTGTTTACATACTTTTTGCTAGGGGTTGTATTAATATAATGTTTAATTAGGCACGTTTTGACAGTATGATAAACTTAAGCAAAAATACCACGGTTTCACGGTATTTCAATTGTAGTTCTAACGTGTTATTTTGAGATATGTTTTTTTTCCATTGAACAGGATTTTTTATTTTTCACAGAACATCAACATGAATATTATGTTTGAATAAATACAATCATAACTGAAATATTTTAAATAAAATTAAAATATAACTTACAGACTAAACACACTGCCACAGCTCAAGTTGCTAAACAATAGAACAACAGTAAATATTTTCCATAAAAATGTAAAAACACTTGTAAATAAAATTTTAAATCATAGACTTCATAATGTATTGACGGGGTGACAGGCCGATAAATAGGGGGCCTGCATCGTTGTCGAGGCTGTCAACCTGACAGAGTGTCATCACAGACAAAGAGCTTTTTTTCATTGAAAATTCTTGTGAATAAATGCTTAAACCCCTAAATTCTTTATTGATATTGACGTAAAACAGTCTCGATTCTTGGTTAAAAACGCAAAAAAAAAAAAAAAACGTGCATTTATTTTACGTAAATATGTGTAAGTACAATGCTAGTCTGTTAGTAAATGTAGCTAGCAGCCGCGTTATGTAAACAGTGCTTTTCCGGTGAAAATTCTTGTGGATAAATGCTTAAATCCCTGAACTCATTATAGATGTGGACATAAAAAAAGTCTCGATTCTTGGTTAAAAGCAAAAAAAAAAAAAAAACGTGCAGTTAGCATGTGATTTACCTAAATATTGCGAACTATGATGCCAATGCAGTAGCGGCTAATTCCCCCCATTGATTTTTTTCACGTTTGAAAATGTATGCATGGTACGAAAAATATAATAATTACCTTGAATCCTCGAACAAATCCCTGCTGAGACAGTCCTTCCTGTTTGTATGCGGCACAGTTTTCGTACTTTTTTAACAAAAATCCGGCGTTAGATCGCTGCGTGTGTGTATTTGCGAATAGCTCCTCTTGATGTGGGCGACCCCTTACTTGAATGCGAGGTGCAGTGCATTACCGATCTGACCCGTCAATACCATTAAGACTTGTTCTTTTTCTACATTTTTCTCTCTCAGTCCAAGTTATGATGCAGGAATGTGATTATGATCACTTTTTCTGTTTTACTATCCCACTACTACTATTAATAATAATTAGTTGAATATTAATGGAGCGTGACAGCAAGAGACAGTGTTTGCGTGTGACTTGTATCATTATTTTCATATTACACATACACATCCTCTCTCAACACAGAAAGTCGCCAGTGAAAAAAAAATTCGACAGGCTGTATTATGAAAATGTTTTTTGAACAGATGTTTACAATGGTGGAAGACTTCACAAAAGCGCGCTAATAGTGAGGAAACTATTGGCTATTTTGGCATGCTAACTATCTATGTTAACAGCCACGTTAACAAGCTTACGTTCTAGTATTTGTTTTACCATCACTGGGCACACGGAACACGCTGGCGTGAACTCTCAAAACTGGTAGGAAACGTTCGTGACAGCGTTTACTTACCTTAAATTTTGTGTAAAGTGACAGCCGATGGTCACGTAAATGTGAAATCATGTTGCTGGTGTTGCATGCACGTCAGCTGTCCTTCCTCCTCTAAGCCGCAGCTGTCTGTTTCTTTTCGGAAGCCCAAATATTCCCATACTAGAATAGACATTTTTGAGTTGAGGTGTAGTTTTGAGAGCGACAGCCGTGTCATTGACACGCAAGACAGAACAACAACCTGGGGGGTTCTCGCTGCAGTTTTGGGACATAAAAAATAGCTAATACGGTACTACGGTATGACGGAAAATTTTAGTGGTTTTAAAACTGTGATGTTTTCATACCACGGTAAACATTGAAACTGGCTCATGCCTACATATCATGCATGTTTTTGGATAGATATTTTGAGATTTGGGGGGTAAATACGGGTTAATTCCAATTTACACGGGAATTCAAGTTGCATCGCCAGCGTAATAACGGAATTTGTTCCTAACCTGAGGACTACCTGTGTTTTTAAACAAGAATAATGTAGAAAGATGCTCGTCTTTATAAAATGCTTCATTGAGTGAGTCCACTCAAATCTACTCACGCTTTGGCGCTCATGCTGCTGAGAACAGCCTCTCACTTACCCAATGTGTTGCCATAGCACACTTATGCAAGTTTAATGATGATTGACACATTTGGGCCTTTGATGGTAGAGCTACCAAGCTTCTCTGGCAAGATCAAAGCTACAAACCTGTCAATCATCGTTAACTTTAAGTACCAAATGCAAGCTGGACAATTTGGCTGCACTGCTTACCAGGAGGGAGGCTGTGGGGATGTATGAGCATGAAGCAGAAAAGCATAAATATATTTTTTAAATAAAAATCCAATCCTTTTCACCTGATTCCGATCCTCTGAAAGATTCCCGATCATGTCATCGGATCGGGACATCCCTACTACCTGCACATTTGGAATAGTGTCCACTTTTTATACTCTCATTCTATCTCGGTGACATTTATACAGTGCATAGAAAGTATAGTCTTTTGCAGGCAGTGTAAAAGAGGCTATTGATTACAGACCTGTAAAAACAAAATCATGCCGCATGGCTCCTAACTGCGCAATGGTTTTGGGGAGTTGTTTTTGCGCCTAATGCCCTTAATGTTTTGTGGAATAAATGAAGAATCTACAGTTGAGAAATAAGTTATTTGAGGGTGTAATGGCCGTTACTCCCCAAAGTTTCTTGTTGTTAATTTATTGTGAAGTCACTGTAAACATCTATCAGATGCATGGGCAGGCTTTAACCATTTGATTGTGTTCATTCATTTCATTCTATAAATGCATAGTAAATGGTACAAAAAGCTCAAATTATTTCCCATGCAGGTGTTGGCCGATGTCTATTAAACAGTGAATCAGCAAACTTTTTTTTTTTTTTTTTTCTGGGATGAAAATGTACGTTTTACACCTCAAACATTTGCATGCATCCATAGAAAAAGACACATACAGTCAATACACATGATGAATCCTGTTTTATTAGATGTAAGCTGTAAATGTGTAAAATGAAAGATGAGGTGTGGGATAGCTTGATTGTAAAGCCTTACGTGCTGTACATGTACATAAATGACAACATTCAAACTTAAATGGCATCATTGTGATTTCGTACTTTTTGGAACAGGTTCATTAGTGTCGCTAAAAAAAGTTTTTAACAGTGTTGTTTTCGTATACGATGACGATAACGTAAATATTTTGTCAACGAACACTTTTTTTATGACGGCGAGACGATAACGAGCTAAAAATGTGTTTTAGGAGACTAAAACATGACAATGCCAGTTTTCGTCTGACGAGATGAAAATGCCCAGTAGTTTCAATCGTCACATGTTGATGATGTGTGACATTTTATATGTAGTTTGCCTGCATCGTAGCAGTGTCTGGTTGTGTAACTCGTGACGTGCTGCGCACCCCTTCCTCCCCGACTCAGTAGTGTGTCGTCTCCAGTCTACATGCAGGCTTGCACACACGGTAAGATTTGTTTTCTTGGCGAGAGAGAATATCCAATGTTGCTTTCGCCTTTAAAGGTTTGTGCTGAGTGATTATCACACACTAAATGTAACTCGTTCCGTGGCTGAACTTAACCGTGTACAGACGCACTCTCTGAGCTCCTGAAGCACTCTCTTATCTTAACCCATAAGCGCTCAGGGCCAGCAAGCTCGACTCCCACTATGGCTCCAAAGAATTTGAAACCTGGAGACTTGGATGAAATAAAATCCTGCATACAGAAGTTGGAGGTCTCCTTGACTGGCTTGATTCAAAACCAGAATCAAGAAATCGACAGAGAGCTCCAGTTAATTCGCGCTGAAAACGAGAAACTCAAGCAGGCGGTCGAGGAGAGAGATGTTCGCATCAAGAGGCTGGAAATTTTGGCTGACGATCTCGACCAGTGCCGACGCGCAAATGAGCTCATCATTTCTGGATTACAACTGACGCCTAGCCCACGTGACACAGTGTCACGACCAGTGTTGTTGGAAACGGCGTTACAATATAACGGCGTTACTAACGGTGTTATTTTTTTCAGTAATGAGTAATCTAATTAATTACTTTTCTCATCTTGGCAACGCCGTTACCGTTACTGAGGCGGGAAAGGCGTGCGTTACTATGCGTTACTAAGTTGGTTGAATTAAAAAAAGTCAGAGAGACAGACTCACGGAGACGAGAGAGCAGAACAGGAGTGGGGAGGACGCCGTTGCAAATGCGATGCTAGGTGGCTCCAATCGGTCTTTGTCAGTCACGTGCCCAAACTAGCGGACACGCCTCCATGCGCCATTTTGAGTGTACCACGGATGTAAACAAACCAGAACAGGAGTAGCTCCGACGCCACATAACTGCTTCCAAGTTCATCGCTGGATATAAAATAAACTCCCTCGTTTACCTGAGTGTAGCCATAGCCTACAAACTACGCCCACATGATACGGTAGATATCACATATTATAGAACTAGATGCAAATGACAGACACGGCTGCATTGGCAACATGTTTTAAGGACTACATGCGTTAGTTAACAGCCGCCATCTTAAAGCAGTAGACCTCGCAGGAAGGCTCTGATGTAGAGATCCTTCCTCGCGAACCTAAGTAACTTTTTTATAATTTTATTTTAAAATGCTCCTAAATCGGCAAAATCTTGACTTAAATCTATTTTTAAAAGATGAAAACTTAAAACTTACACATGTTGACTGTTGAAAGTTGACAGAAGGGAACTAATGCAATAACGGGAGCAATTTTAACAACTTTAACGGTTGATTCACAACTTTAAATGACTTCCACACATAGCAAAGGTTACTATCTAGTTCGCAAGACCCTTGTGTCTAGTTAAGTGGAGGGTAAAGAATTGGGCTAGGGCCAATTGTTCCCCAAACCCTTTAAACTTCACATTGTGTGACCTTTTTTTTTTTTCTTTTGAGAAAAAAAAACATGAAAATTATCACTAGTTACTTTGCCAAGTAACTAATTACTCTTACATTCAGGTAACTGAGTTACTAACGCAATTAGTTTTTGGGACAAGTAATTTGTAACTGTAATTAATTACTTTTTTAAAGTAAAATTAACAACACTGGTCGCGACTGGCAATTGCTAAGCTGAAAGAGTATGGAACAAACATGGAGCCGCTGGACATCCGTCGCTGTTTTCTGCTCCCATCTGGGGGAAGAGGACCGGCGACGGTGCACATGAAGCTGGTAGACCACAAGACCAAGACTGCCCTGCTTAACCAGCGCCACCATCTGAAAGGGTCGAAGATTTTTTGGGATGACAACTTGACTCGCCGAAATGCTGAAATTGCAAGAAAAGCACGTCAACTCAAGAAAGCTGGGAAAATAGCCAACACCTGGGTCTCGGATTGCAGGATCCTTGTCAAGATGCAAGATATGAAGATTAAAGCTATTGCGAGTCTTGACCAGCTGACGAAAATTAATGATGACATCTGAAACCACACTTCTGGACCACAACTTCTACAATAGCTGGATAACTGTAAATACTACACAGCGGACCAGTACAACAACTCGTGGATGTGGACGGTAAACTGAAACTTACCAACGGTAGGATTCTCTACAAGAATCTTGAACACATTAAGGATTATCTACTAAAGATAACAAAGGCTCTGACTTTAATTTGCACGGATATAACATGACACGTAAAAACATAATTATCTGCTGTATCTACCGAGCTCCTGATTCAAATGTCTAGTTTACTGAGTATATGGAAAAGATACTGTATAAACCGAATAATAAGCATGTTTTTCGCTGTGGAGACGTCATGTCTGATGAAATTGTTACAGTGATCTTTGTGTGCGCCAGTTGTTGCCACCATGTACACCTTAGCAATGTATCCTTTTAGGAGACTTATAAGAAAGGCATTTTGAGTCGCTACTCATACCAGCTGTGATAACACATAATCACTGTTGCCACACACATAGCCACAACAAAATGTTACCACAGCAAACAGATGCAAAACTGTCAGGGACATGACAAAGCCATAACCTTGTACGCCCTGAAATTAATCGAGCTGCTTGACTGGATGCTGAGTTACTAAACCCAGATTGTTTATTGTACAGTTTTGTGGCCATCTGATGTATGTACCATGTCTGAATGTGCGTCTTTAGTTGTATGGGGGACGGGAAACTGATAAGCATATGCTTCTTCCCGTCCGCCTTTGTCTTCTTCTTCGGTTCCTTCGGGCAAATCGTATCACATTTTGTAATTGTCAATAATTGCCAATGATACCGATGATGATGACAATAAAATTATTCCAAAAAAAAATTTTTTTTTAATCGTAGCATTAGCATAGCATTCGAGTTAGCATTGGGCTAATACTAACGGCGAGCGTAAACTCTTGGACAACTTTTTTTACTTTACTGATTGCGTTCAAATGGGTGTCATTAATTGAAAATAAAGTACTGTTTTCCTGTTGAGTGTGTATAATCACCAAATAAGCAACAATATGTGTATATCCATCTATGTTCATTTGAAAAAAGTTGGATTTTTTTTAAATTTATTTGATTTTTTTGGAGTAATTTTTTTTTAATTTGCAGACAAAAACTTTCAGTAAACGTCGACTGAAACTGGACAAAATTAGTCAAGTTTTCGTCAACAAAAACTAGACGAAGAGAAACACTATTTGAGATGAATAAACTTTGACTAAGACAAATAAGTATTATTGTCCAAAAGACTTAGACGAAAAGGGCTGCCAAAAACAACACTGGTTTTTAACAGACGTTTTACCAGAATATTTTTACCAGAATACTGTTGTTTCATAAAGTTTTCTTGCATTGTAATCAGTATTTATTATCCTCTATGAATCAAAAGCACAACTTGTCCCTTATTAGTAAGTTATTTTCGGTCTTGTGATTGTGATCAATTACTGTACGAGCCATGATTTTGAAGCGGAAAAAAAAAAAAAACAATAGAGAAGAAAAGATAAGACATGTACAGATGTCTTTTAGTGTCAAATGCTCAGCAACAACTCATAATCATGCCGGCGTAGGTTTGGTCTCCACATTGGTGGGAACGATATAACAGCATAGCCTGGATGTACACCATTTGCAATGACAGGACATTAATTGGACCAAACAGACTGGGTGAATGCAAAAAAATAAACATTTGTCTTAAAGTGCCAGCGATATTATAAAAAAAAATCTTAAATAGTATCAGCATGTGAATTAGAATCATATTTTGAGATGATTCGACTATATAAAACAATTTGGCAGAGCGTAGATGACGAGAAATTAGTCTTTTAATCTGCCGTTTAGGACGCCTGTCATTATAGCGCTCTAGCATCCCTGGCTGGAGGATGACTTCTGCAGGGTCACGATTTCATCTGATTTAGAATTCAACCCGTTGATGGGGAATTATTCAGAACGAGGAAAATGCGACGAAGAGAGCAGCTAAATGTCATGGTTTTAATCTCTCTCCTTAAATATTTTTACCAGATATTCCTTTTGTCTAAGTATTTTTCCCCAATTGCTAAATAAATGGTATGGTCCTTACAAATAACTGTTTTGTGCTAAATAGAATATGAAATATTCAAAATGCATTTATTCAGTACGACATGGCAAAATTACTCCATAATGGTTAAAACTATCAACTTCTTGCACCTCCCGAATGATATTTTATTCCACCGGAGTTAGTCCGGCTTTAGTCATTTCCCTGCCCTGGCTTCGGAGAGCGTAAAAAAAGTAGGAGGCATGACAGCTTGCCGACATGCTAACCCAAACAGAGCCGTGTTTCAAAGTCTTATTTTCGCCTTTCGAAGCGAAAAATCACATATAACTACCCCGGATCATGTCACACGGTGGCAGAGTTGTTGATTGTCTTCAATGATCGGCGAGCGAGTTACAGCTCGTCGTTCCCGGCTGGCACACGTTGAGGACCGAGTGGGGAGTGCAATAAGCCACCGGTCAGTGGCATTCTCGGTGGACAAGGAGAATTGTCAGCCACAAAATGCAAGCCACCTCCGTATTAAAACGTGTGCCATGATCCCAGTATTTGACACAATACAAAACATTATGTTTACTCACTTCCTGGTAAGTCTAATGGTCCCATAATGTCGGACTTGTTTTGGCCAATCTTGGGGTGAACGGGAACCTTTTGAAACCCAAAAAGGCTCACACGCCTCTCCCTGGTGCAGCAACAAAATCCTGCAGCATATTTGGCTGGTGTGATGCGAAAAATAAACAAATTAATCCACAAAATCAGCTGAATCCGCAGTCCATCTGCATGCTATAAAGCAATGCTGTATTGTGAGATGCTGACCTGGGTGACGTCTCATTCGCATTCCTAGTCAAAACAGTAAGTTATTCATTTTCATGGCGCGGGATTCAAAAAATTGAATAAATAAAACGATCGCTTCCGCAAATATCCAAGCGGTCCATTTCATTCAGGAGCATAAAATACAACGTGAAATATGAAATAAACATGCTTTTTGCTGTCATAGGCACTTTAAATAAATGAATATAACTGAAAAAACTTCATATTCAGGGAATAGCAAAAATAAATGAAAATGGAGCCTTAATTTAGGTAAAACACTACTGCATTTGCCCACAAACATCTCTCAAGTGGATCAGTGCCTTGAGCAATTATGGAAAAAAATCTAAATCAGGATTGATTAAACTTTTTACCTCAATTATGATTAATGTATGATTATCTGAAAAAATGAACGGCCGCAAATAAAATATTTTTAAATATGTAATATACAAAATAAATACATTTAACTAAGAAATAAAATGTACTAAGAGGTACAGTATTTAGTTTCAATTGTGCTAAGTCACTATGATGAAATGAAATGAAAGGCCTTCTTTCGTTCTAAACCAGGCTGTTTTCGTTTTTTTTTGACTGTCATCACTTTCCTGTGAAACACAGACTAGGACACAGACCTCTCTCTCGAAGCAGCTTCTTGCTCATGTTTTTCTGGTTCTATAGTTTCTAGCAAAGGTCACTACATTTCTCATGTAGTTCAATAAACGTTAACAGTAGAAAACACCATACAGGAGGACACTTGTCTTTAAGCAGCTTCCTCCTCGAGTTTTGCAGGTTAGCAAGTTCACACAGTTTAATGTTATGCTAACTTTGATGCAGGTCGAACTTTCAGTACCATAATTAGTGGTGTGTTTTCCACCTCCACAACATTGACATCGTTTTACCTTACTTACTGTTAGGATTCATGGAAGGATGAGGATCCCTGAGCAGACTCAAGCATGGTGTAGTGATAAACAAAATAATTCATTTGCATCCAAAACAAGGTAGTGGAGCTTTCTGATCGGGGTGGTCAAGCTGGCGTGAGGTGATGAAGTTCGGGAAGGTGGCAAGTATAAAATCCGACGAGAGGCACACAAAAACAAGACCAGCACCTGTGACCGCTCCGTCTGACATCAAGCCTGCAATCAGATTAAAACACATACATCTGACCAGGTCTCAGGAGTGAGGGGCAAAGGTCCTAACAACTTACAGTGGCTGCTGCTGGCCCAAAAAAAAAAAAAAATTCTAATATCCCTCCTCTTCGAAAGGAGCGGAGGAGGCTGGATGTTGTCGACATGTTGTATTTCTGTCGGGGCTGTGTGTGTGTTTTCGGGGTGAAGTCATCAGCCAATCAAACGTGCGTTTTAGGTGGAAAAAATGGACCGGCACATTCAGCAAGTGAAAAGTAAGTCTTAAATAATTCCCTTAATAGGGTCAATTAAATCCTTGCAACATATAGGAAGACAATCTAAATTACCGATATAACAGAAGTCATTATATAATGCAAATAGGGTTGCCTAAAAGCTGGTGGGGACAATTTGAGCATCCTGAAAAGTTGCTAGTGTTATGTCGCTACTGTCCCTATGCAAATATGCGCCCTTGTATGACAGTAATAACAGCTTTCAAATGACAGTATTTTTTAATGAGGAGTAACGTTCCTAGTCAACATTTGAATTAGCGCTTCTCACATGTCATAAATTCTGTCATGTTTATTTAAGACCCTGACACCTGTTTATTAGAGGTAGGGAATGTTTACTGCATAATAGACATGCCTATGCCTGAACAGCTTGTAACATGTACAGTAAAACACAATAGTTAGTTTTCTTGGTTCTCAAAGGAAACAAGAAAAATAAAAAAACACCTTAACACAAAACAGATTGGAAAGGATATCACATGCATGGAGTTAAATCAAGGCCAAATGTATTGTAATCTGCAAAAAGAAAAGATGGGGGGGGGGGGGGGGTTGAAACTGAAAATTTAAGGTTTGTTCTTTTTTTAATCTTTTAAAAAATGATCATACAAAAAATATTTAAGTTACAGAGTTGATATATTAAGGTTCTTTTTGTTCACCTTCAGACCCAACCTCCTCCGATCTTATTGTTTCAGTTTCAAAATATTTTTTTCACTTTCAGATCTTTTATTTCCCAGTTTAAAACTATTGGGTCTTCTCTTTTCTTCGTGATAAAGAGACAAAGGTGAACAATCAACAATATGATCCAAAAATAAAATAAAACAAACACAAATAAGCCAAGGGGTACAAATATTCTAAACATTGTATATCAAAGAACATAAAAACCCCTCTGCCAAAGGAGACTTAAGAGCCATTGAAACCATTTTTACCAAACAATTTAAGTCAGATGTGTGCCCTGATGAGTTAGCACTGAGGAATTAGCGTGAGGAATTAGCGCTGCAACAATTAATCGATTAACTCGAGTATTCAATTAGAAAAAAAAAATCAAATTAAATTTTGCTGCTTCGAGTATTCATTTAATTAAAGTGGTGTTGTAATGGTTTGTTTTGGAAGTGTTTGCATTTATTTTTATTGATTTAGGTGGCTACACGGCCCTCCAGTCTACCTCATTTCACATGGCTGAATCCATCTGCTCCCTGTCAAGACCAACATAAGCTAAGTTTTTGTTTGAGCTAATGGTTTTTTTGAATGCATTCGTAATTTAGTTTAAAGGTATATTTAGCCATATTTTTGTGGCAATATGTGTCTGAGCCATTTGTTAAGATCATTGTAAAAAAGCGTTAGCATTTTATAGCATTTAAAGCAGAAATGTGAAGTAATTTCATAACATGCCAAATAGGGTCACAATTAAAGTAATAAAACATTGTCCAACAAATAAAGCATGAAAAAATAATTTATATGTTGTATATTTGACAAAATAATCGCGTTTCCGAAGTTCGAGCCTGAAAGGGGACGAACCCGGAAGTGATACGTCACACCGAGAACAGCGATGGCAGCGCGCCATACGGCCGCCATGCAAAGCCCTTCAAACAATGATTCAAACAGCGATATAAGCGATATATCGAGCGCAAGGGAGGAGATCCAAGTTTTTGAAGAGTTGTTGGAGGAAGATGAGGAGGTTGGAATTTTATGTCAGACCGTACATGGGATATTAGCCAGAAGCTAATCAGGATGCAAACAATGCGCTCAGACTACTTGACATGGAATGGAGACAAGACCCATCGAGATTAAAAGATTGGTAAGATATAGGCTGTTATTATTTTCATGATTTGAAGATGCAGGCATTTGCACATAATTTTATGTTTTTGTCTATCTGATGACGTTGTCAATAATACAGTACATAATAATACAATAATCAGACTGCATGTTCATTTTGGCAGGTCCGGCAGCGCTCATGCATATAAAATAATAATATAAAAACGTTGGGGGGGGGGGGGGGGGAGAATGAGATGAGTCCTTGATGGCTTTCTCCATTTTATTGTGGCAACAATAAGAAAACAAAATAATAGCAGACTGCCACCACATTCGACCGCGAAGTTTTGCTTCTCGCTGATCTCCTCCTCGCCTCCTACTACTCTAGCGTCTCTTAAACATAGTATATAGCATAGTATCTTGTTATGAGCTTTTTGTTTACAAATGTATCGAACACACGACGTGCTGACAACTTTGTCTCTTTATTAACACATGGAGCAAACAGTACGAACACAGCTCGGGGCTCTCGGCAGGAAGTGGCGTCTAATGGTGTGAGGAAATGTAGTTTTTTCACACAAGCGAACAGATTACAAAGCACCACTTCAGTGTTGTCCCGAGACTACATTTCCCAGGATTCACTGCGTGACCTGCGTGCTCGCTGATTCGCTGCCAGACATTAAAACCAACACGCTTGCTGTTGTCACCTGTCAGCGATTCTTGTACGTAAAACACAAACTAGAAGGCTATCAAGCGATCACCGTGGAAGAAACGCTGAACCATACAAATGCAATGCAATGCTTGAAGCATGAAGGTGGAAATACATAATACAAATACAAATAAATGTGCACAAACTCACCGGCCGTGTGTGTCTCTTACGGCAACGTGACCGTGAATTACCGCGACGCTGACCCGCTAGCCTTATATGCACATCCACACCCCTTTCCCGATTGACAGTGGATTGACCCTTTCGGACAAGATCGTAGATGACGCACAATTTAAACACGCTTAACCTAGCGAACGCAACAACAACTATGATCGGGGATTGCCACGAGTTAACTTTCGGTCAACGTCGCTAGCTTATACTGTTCATTTCACAACAGTTGGCAGCTCTGCTTTGACAAAGTCATCAGTCATCTATCCAAAAATCACACTTACTTTTTGGCAAATCCTTGATCATAAGCAGACCGGTTAAGCAAGCAGGCATCTTCGAAGTGCTTGCAGCAGAGAACACTACTCGATGATGGCGTGAAATTCATTCGCTTCGTGCGAACGAAAGATGTCCATTTACGTGCCCTGCTATCCTTTGGCCACTCATACAACTTTTCGTTTGAATGAGAACAAAACATCGCCACACACCGCCGTGGCATCTTACCAAGAAGCAATGCAACAAACAATACTGTTCTATGGCGGACTTCCCTCGCACTTCCCGGTGTGACGTAATTTCCAAAGATTGCCGAAGAAAAGCATTTTCGTTGTCAAGGGCGTTGCTATGGGTTAAACAAAGAATCTGGAAGGGTTGCGTTAAAAAAAATTATGAAAATATGCTTATAATTGTTTAGCCATTGATATTGTTCAAAAACAAGGTTGGCCAAACTTAGTTCACATTTCCGCTTTAAGCTAGTGGCCTTTTGCTATCTATGTTAGCCAATTGTTCTTTTGTTGTACATAGATCCTCTTTTTTTAAATATATATAGCTCAGGTAAAAAATTTTGTTCCATATCCGATTACTCGAATATTCGAACTAAATAGTTCATCGATTAATTGACTACTAAAATAATCGATAGCTGCAGCCCTATTTCGAATAAACGAACGTTCGCAGTCTAAATGGATTGGGCGTCGAGCACAGTCAATGGCAGCCTTATGGTGTAAGAGTTTGGTAGCAACTTGTTGGTCCGTTTTTTTTATTTTTATTTTTTTAACATTGACACATTTTTAAAACGATATCTTGATTCTTGGCAGGAGCATATCGATAACCTTTTGGGATACAAAGTATCACGATATATCACCATTACGATATATTGTTACACCCCTAAATAGAGCATTGCCATAGTTTCTCCAACCATGGCCTAAGTTTCCACACATGATCATTTTTGCATGCTCAGACACATTGAGGTTGTTGTGAAAATGAATCGGTGTCAGCAAATCGACCACTAACCCCTGTGCATGTACATACCCAGAATTTGTTTTATTTCTTGAGCATGTGTGTAGACCGTCCGTCTGTTTTTCTGTACACTGTACAAGTTTGTTTCATCTGCAGTTCCTTGAAGTACTTCAGTTAGTCTTTGAAAAAATCTTTGAAATACAGCTATGGTGTCCAGTCAAATCTCTCTTCAGTCATCCTCAACAGATACAACTAAAACATTGTTAAATTCTGAGGTGTGCAAATAACTCTTTGACCTTGATTTCAACTTTTTTTGTACAGCTTACATGGAAATGTGAAAAAAACAACATCTCACTAATTCAACTGTTGGGGCTACTCTAGGCAAAAAGTCATAAAATTTCAAGTTAAAAAAAATATCGTTTAGGGTAATTTCTTTTTGGTTTTGACACAGTGGCGGGTCATTTTGACCCGAGGATAACAGCAGAGCTATGCGATTTCTGTCTTTCGACTGTTCCCTGGCATTTTTAGGAGATTGATTGAACCTGATTCATCCACAAGGTGGCGTGCATAACCAATGCCAAGACAGCCTTTACCATGACCAGCAAAATCCATACACCAATGGTAGGTCTTCCTCTTCTTTTACTTATGGCCAGGGGTGAAAGTGGTTAGAATTTCTTGCCGGAACTCCCTGGCGTGAAGGTCGCCACGGAACCAGAAATTTTATTTACTTATTTAAAAAAAAAAATTGTTTTTAATTTTATTTTATTTTATTTTATTTTATTTATTTATTTATTTAGGTGAGGGTCAAAACTACTGAAATTCAAAGAAAACTGTTTTGGTCAGTTATTTCTATAACACATACAAAAACTGATTTTCATTCAAAACTGTATTTTTTCAATGATTTGCAAAATAAAAGTCAACAAAAACAGTTATAACCCCAACCTACATCTCCTAATTTTTATTTTCCCTCATTTCCTCACATACTAAATGCCAAATCTCAATTTGAACTACTTAAGAACATAGGATGTATATTAAAATTGAAGATAATGTAAACATTTTTGTTGTGTTTTTTAATAATAAAAAAAAGATATAAGTAACATACATCCAGAAAAATAAGCACAAATGACATATTATGCAGAGTGAAATGGAATATATTTTGAAGATCGCGCAAACATTGACTTTTTTAAATCATAAGGAAATGAATAAGTAGCCTAACATAAATGAACAAATATAGGTCCAAAGTGCACATTGACAGCTAAGATGTTTTGAACCTCCCCATCAGAGCAAATAAAACTAAATATGATAAATAAGCCACCTTAACTCTTTCCTTGCTCTTAAAGATTTGATCCATTTTCTGTTGTATTGCCCCCTTTTTTTTTTTGTTTTTTTTTTTGGGCTGTTTCAGAAAACATGCACTTTTGAACCAATCAGAGCTTTCTCTGGTGATCACATGTCAGTATGTCAGCCAATTGAACGGATAAATGAGCCCAGGAGTTTTGCTTGCATTCGCGCATTGACGTGACTCGTCATCGTCAGACTCGGATAACTGCAGCAGCTGGGGAAACCTCCATGCCGTCCGTGGAATAAAATAAATAATAAATATCGGTGGAAACGGATTACGCTACACAAGCACTTTATTATGCTTGATTTTAACACTTGTGTATGTAAATCTGATGTTGGTAGATTGTTTTCTTCTTGGAGATGAAATGCATGTGTGGCAGCTTTGTATTTTTTTTTTTTTTTTTTTTTTACATAGCGTTTTGACAGTTGCTGTCATATTTTCGGAATCAAAGCACCGTATACCGGAACAGCGTTCCGGCCCTGAATCTTATACCGGAACTGCGTTCCAGCCCTAAATCTTATACCGGAACTGTGTTCCTGATCGTTCCCGCCCACTTTCACCTCTGCTTACGGCTTTTCCCTTCAGGGGTCGCCACAGCGAATCAGTTATCTCCATCAAACCCTGTCCTCTGCATCCTCTGTTCTCACACTCTCAACTACCTTCATGTCCTCTTTAACTACTAGTACATGCATAAACCTCTTCTTTGGTCGTCCTCTAGACCTGCCTGGCATATAGAAATTCAGCATCCTTTTGCCAACCTGGCATAACGTAATATAGCATTATCGCAATATCGAATTGGAATTGTATTTTATTCCATTTTTAAAATATGTTTCTTTTAATCCTTTTACTTTACCACTTTTTTTAATTAACTTGAACTTTATACATCTCATCTCATATAGCTTTGCTGTTGTGGTGTTGTGGGGGGTGGAAAGCTAATTTCCCTGAGGGAACCCTCCCAAGGGATTAATAAAGTGTATTGAATTGAACTGAATTGTATTGAATATACATTCAAGAAAAATTTAGGAAACCCCATTAAATATTCAGTTATTTATAAAGAAATGTTCACATATCATTGTCTGATCTTGTTTTTCTTTATCTCTGGAAAAGAAAGTGATTTAATTGCAGGTAAACAACAAAAAATTAACATTGTTTTTCTTACTAAACCAAATATATATATATTAAAAAAAAACATGCATATTCTGAGGGAAACACCCTACCACTTAATAGCTAGTGTTAGCCCCTTTGGCTGAAATAACTTCAGTCCGACGCTTTTTGTAGCATTTTACCAGTCTTTGACATTGGTCGGAAGAAAGTTTGCCCCACTCCTCAACACAAATACTTTCGACAGTGAGATGTTTGAGGGGTTTCTTGATGTACAGCGCGTTTCAAGTCACCCCACAGCATCTCAATGGGATTAAGATCCGGGCTGTGAATCGGACTCTCAATTTCTTTCTTTACTAAAGAAATGATTTACTGGTATGTTTTGGGTCATTGTCATGTTGCAGGGTCCAGTTTCGCTTTAATTTTTTTCCTCAAGCATCCTCCGATACACGATAGAATTCATGGTGGATTCTAAAATACTACTGCTGGTCTACAAAACACTCAATGGCCTTGGACCAAAATACATGCTTGATTTGTTAGATTCCTATGAAACATCTAGACCCCTAAGGTCGTCTGGAACCGGTCTCCTGTATGTTCCAGAACAAGAATCATGCAGGGTGAGGTAGCATTTAGTTATTATGCTCCTCACCTCTGGAACAAGTTACCTGAAGGTCTGAAGTATGCTCAAACTGTTAGGTCCTTTAAATCAGAGCTAAAAACGCTTTTGTTTAGCACAGCATATCCATAACTGTCTATGGTGGAAAACACAGACAAGACTGAAAAAGCAGTTTCTGATCTTGCACTCCTCTTTTGGGGTGGCGTGGCTCAGTGGTAGAGTAGTTGTCCCCCAACCCAGAGGTTGTGGGTTCGATTCTTCGCCCTGGTGAACTCGTCTAAGTATCCCTGAGCAAGATACTGAACCCCACGTTGCTCCTGGTGCTGCGTCACCAGTAGGTGAATGGTGAGATAGTGTAAAGCGCTTTGAGCACCTTGAAAGGTGGAAAAGCGCTATATAAGTATAACACCATAACACCATTTAAAAGAAACTGCTGTATTTCAAGCCAAAACAACTGTTGTGTTTGATAGAACAACATGTCTATATGCTGCCATAGCAAATTCATGGCGCATGAAGCTCCCGAACTATTTTTAATTTGTCCGTTTTACCCTGAAAACCCCCATTTACAGACGCCGCGCAACCGCTTTTGTTTCAACCCAGCCACAAAACGAAGGTAATTAATTATATTTATTATTCAAAATGCCTGTCGTTTTTAGCTTAGAATCATTAATTGATGTCTCATATTTATTTATTTATTTATTTATTTTAAACACGACTTTAAAGAATTATTCACTCACATATTTTAAACTTTTAAACAAATTATGTCACAATGAAAAAAAATTGTGTCTGTAAAAAAGTCACGGATATCTACCTCATAACTATCACTTAATTGTATTTTTTTTTGTTACTGTCACATTTTCTCCGATATGTTAGATGATAAATAATCAATTCAAACCAAAAAGATTTTGAAAAAAAAAAAAGTTTAAAAGGTTGAATATATGAAAAAGAACATCTCGACCACTCCTTGATGTCTGCGATTTCTGCATCGCGACCCTTGTAATATTAACATGTTTCACTCATAAAATCCCCCCAAAATCCAGCTAAGGCCATTCACAGCTGTGTCTTGGCACTCAGTGATACATGCTACATGGCGTTTTTGGATCGAAACAAGGTAAGTATGTTATGTCGTTAAAGTCATGGCGTCTGTAATTCTGCTCTCTCGTGCTCTCACCTCCAGATAGGGTTTCCGCCCTATATATTTCAATCTATTTGCTTTCTGTTCCTTTTGTGCTTTATCTCCATTGCTGATTTCAATTATTATTACTAGTAGTAGTACTTTTTGTTTTTTATTTGTCATTAAATGTTTTTTATGTATAATTTTATTTCCTGTTTCGATTGTCTTTGTTTTTACGTTGTATTGATTTAATGTGGTTTTTATAATCATCATGTGATGTAAAGCACTTTGAATTGCCTTGTGCTGTATTGTGCTATATAAATAAATTTGCCTTGCCTTGTATGTACACCCCCTCTCCCCCCTCGCTGTTAATGTATCGTGGGAGGTTGTCTCCTTGGAAAGCAGATCTTGGAGCAAAAAACAATGAGTGCCCCTGTTGTAGGGGGTTGATGTACTGGATATGAAAAACCCTCAACAAGGGTTTTGACATACAGTAAAACAAAAATACAGTGGTACCTTTACTTACGAATGTCTCTACATGCAGAATTTTCAGGTTAAGACACGCCTCAATGGGAAAATATTTCCAGTTATCTAAGAAATTTCAGGATACGAAAGGCAAAAATACAATATGGCTGGTACTCGCAGCTCCCAGAGTTTATCGAACGTAACATACTCATAGCCGCTCTGCCATTGGCTATTGCCTAGCATTCCTAGCATCAAATATGCTTAGAGGGCCCTCTACTGTGTGTAGGCATATCCCAGCGTCTCCTTCATTTGCCCTTCGTGTTCTGAAAACTTAGCGTGAGTGTAATAACTTATATTATTGTTTTTATTACATAATGCACAACTTTGATTTTGATTATTGTGCAATAATGTAATTGTAACATGTATTTGTTACATGTTTTGATACATCTTTATGCATTATAAAAGATTTATGTCTCAATTTTGCAGGGCTCGGAACAGATTAGGGCATTTGCATGGAAAAAGCATCACTACTTACAGAATTTTCAAGTTACGAAACTACTTCCAGAACCAATTAATTTCGTAGGTAGAGGTATTCAACATTATTATATGCCAGGCGTAAGTCATTCAAAACATTCCATTGTAGGTCAAATCACTGTTTATTATTGCTCTCAATTGTAATTTTGCAGTCAGGCAAAGCTAAAAAAAAAAATAAAAAACATAACACATAAACAAAACAGTAGTTTGAAATATAATAACTTCACGTCAAGTACAATGCAAGGCTGCTTTCAGTTTTTGTTCTCATTCCACATGTTCCTTTTAGCATGCAGTCCAGATGCATCGAGTTTTCTGCATTGATCATCAAAGTTAGCACCAAATATGATGGCATGTTGTGTCCTGGTATCATAACTGGAGGTTGTGGAAGCACAAAAAATTAAAAAACAAAAACCCTCATGTACTTCTATCTTAAAAAATGTTAGTGCATAAACAAAATACAGATAATCGTATAAAAAACATTAAGGTTGAGTGAGCATTGGACTTGATTCAGATTCTACAGACAATAGATCACATACAGTGAATAATACAATTAGAGACCACAATGGTAATAATAATTTACAACTAAATATAAAATAAAACAAAACTATCTAGCGCAGTTTTGTGATTTCTAGTCATTTGAGAACCAACTTCAATAAAATTGTGTGCACTGTATTTTTCCAAGGAGGCCTTGAAATGTTTCTGTGCACGCCCAGCTTAATGTTCATGTGCTTTTGAGGTCCCCTGCAGATGTGTTTGAAAACTCAGGAATTAGCCTGGTGTGTTGAGGTAATGTGAGTTCAGTAAACACCCTCAGGATGTATTTTAAGTCATGTTTGCGGTTTAGAAAACAAAAAGGCAGTTATATTATGAGAAAGATGATGTGGTCTGGAACGGCAACAGTGCAAAACTTGTGAAAGACAAGCTAGCGCTCAGCCATCATCTTATAACGGAGTACAAGGTAGGTGGCTAGACGCAGCACGAGGAAGAACACACCCAGGACAGCAAAGTCAATGTAGAGTTTGGCATCTTGTACATCCAGCAGCTGAAGAACTTCTTCAGGCTGCTGGAAGCGACACACCCCACCCGGACACTCCAGCTCTGAACGATTCATTCCGTAAATGGACAGAATCACTCCTTCGAAGCCATACCTGTGAGAGATGAGAGTAAACACAATCAAACACCAATAATAAGATGCACTGTCTATTGAGCTTTTACAAATATAGACTTGTCCTGATTTTGCATCTTCCTAAGAATGACAAACTCTAAATTGTCTTGTCTAGAGCTGTCCCGACTAGTCGATGTAGTCGACATCATTGATGACGTAAATGCGTCGACGAGCACATCATCCCGTCGACGGTTAATAAATGGTTAAAAAATATAAGCATAGAAAGTTGAGAATGGCGGAGCGCAATTTATTATTGTTATTTATGTGTATATTTTTACTTTAATAAAGAATTTAAGTGTTCCAAAATGTTTTTTTGGAATTAATAAGTGTCAACAAAAAATTAATTGGTAGACTAATGTTTTAAAAAAAAAAAAAAGGGGTTGGGGGATTAATAGGAATAGAAGCTGCTACAGCAGAGGACATTCAGGGTGACGTGAAGTATGCAGAACACTTCCCTTATGCTGATGAGACCAAAGAAGCATGGGTGAGCAAAAACATGGCTGCTGACATAACTGTGGAGCAATGCAAGCTTTCAGTATAATTGAATAGAAAAATGGTCTAAAATTCCAGCAGAGCATTGTAAGAAACTAATTGATGGATACCGGAAGCGGTTATTCAGTAATTTTGTCTAAAGGTTGTGCTACCAAGTATTAGGCTGAGGGTGCCAATACTTTTGTCCAGCTCATCTTTGGAGTTTTGTGTAAAATAATAATGATTTATTATTATTTTTTTTTTAATCCTCTTTCATGTTTTTTCATTGCAAGCAAAATAAATGAAGGTATTACTACCAAAGCATTTGTAATTGCAATCATTTTCTGGGAGAAATTTAGCATTATCTGACAGAATTGCAGGGGTGCCAATACTTTTGGCCAGCACTGTACATTGTACTGTATGTAATTGTTGACTCATGCTAGCTTAACCACTCCGAAACCCTGAAACTAACAAATAACTAACAAACTGTACGGAATTTGTTGAAATCAACTCCACAAACTAATTAAATCTCCACTAACTCGAAGATTAAGCCTGATGTCAAAAAATCTGAACTTCCCCTCAAATACATTAAAACGAGCTTAGCAATAGGTTGAAATGAGTTGTCAATACGTTAAGACTAGCTGGCAATACGTCAAAACGAGAAAGCCCTGGTAGAAACACTGGTAGCTCAGCGCTTCCATAACAATGAGCCTTACACGAAGGTGAAATAAATTAACTGGCAAATGACGGATGAATGTAAACTGATATTAGCAAATAGTCTTTCAGCTGCTGATTGCGCAACCTTCACGTTGACATAATGCCTTGTCCTCTGACACACACATACCTAACATATGACGCATAAGAGATCCACCGCAGGTACTTTGGGATTGTGTCAAAGTTCACAAAGAATCCAGAAAAAAGCAGCACTGGGACGGCTGTGACCGGTCCAACAAATGTGGCCACCTGTATAAAGGTATAGAGACATGGTCACAAAAAGTACACAGCTGAACTGAGAAAAAATAATAAGAATAATTCTTGACTACCATTGACAGCGATAGACATCCAATCCATTTAAACTCAGAGTGAATGAGCAGCAATAGAAGTCCAATCCAAATGATCACTGCCAACCCCCCAAGTTAAAACGGATTGAATGTCTATCACAGTAACTGGCACTCAGTTAACATGTGAAGTACCTGCGGCGAGGTGGAGGCGGCGCCAACAAGAATGCCAAGAGACTGCGCCACTAAAGACGTGCAAATGGACAGTGCTATGAAGAGCAGGTAGCGGCTGACTTCAGGAGGCTGCTCTGTCATCCAGTACACAATGCTGCAGTACACGATGGGACAGATCACCTGAAATTTTTTAAAAACAAAATTTTAAAAATCAGATTTTGCAGTTTTACGTTCAGTGTAGTTGATCAAAACATGTCCACTCTCTTAAAGCGATATATCAAACAAACAGAATAATTTCAAAAGGTTTATTTGTAAAATTAGGTTTTCTATTCTTTTGTTCAGAAATCTATCAGTCAACTGATTTTGAGAATGTGCCATTCCAGAATACTGACCAGATACCTTTTTTTTTTTTTTTTTTTTTTTAATCTAAACAAAAGTTCCAAACATGTTACAGTACTGTACTTTTTACAGTACGTACTTCCTCTTCTGTTGTTGTGTGTTGTGTTGTGTTGTGTTGTGTTGTGGAGTATAAAACATATATATGTTTTGTATCTTTTGGCAATGCTATTATATTCCTGGATTATTTTGTTACTTTTTAGCCCTTAATAAGGAAATAAAATATATAAATTAGGCTTAAACAATATTAGAAAAAATTGTGATATACAGTGCTGGCCAAAAGTATTGGCACCTCTGCAATTCCGTCAAATAATGCTCAATTTCTCCCAGAGTTGGAGATTTGTGTAAAATGATAATGATTTAATTTTTTCCCCATTCTGTGTTTTTTCAACGCAAGTAAAATAAATGAAGATATTACTACCAAAGCATTTGTAATTGCAATCATTTTCTGGGAGAAATTGAGCATTATCTGACAGATTTGCAGGGTTGCCAATACTTTTGCCCAGCACTGTACTAGTCCTTCTCATAAAATTAGCATATTGTGATAAAGTTCATTATTTTCTGTAATGTGCTGATAAACATTAGACTTTCATATTTTTTAGATTCATTACACACGACTGAAGTAGTTCAAGCCTATTATTGTTTTAATATTGATTATTTTGGCAACAAAGTCAAGGAAAACCAAACATCCCTATCTAAAAAAAAATGCATATTTCATCCGACCAATACAAAAAAGGGCTTTTTAATCCAAAAAAAGTCAACCTTCAATTAATTATATCAGTTATGCACTCAATACTTGGTCGGGAATCCTTTTGCAGAAATGACTGTTTCAATGCGGCGTGGCATGGAGGCAATCAGCCTGTGGCACTGCTGAAGTGTTAAGGATGCCCAGGATGCTTCAATAGCGGCCTTAAGCTCATCCACAGTGTTGGGTCTGGTGTCTCTCAACTTCCTCTTCACAATATCCCCCAGATTCTCTAAGGGGTTCAGGTCTGGAGAGTTGGCAGGCCAATTAACACAGTAATTCCATGGTTAGTAAACCATTTACCAGTGGTTTTGGCACTGTGAGCAGGTGCCAGGTTGTGCTGAAAAATCAAATCTTCATCTTCATAAAGCTTTTCAGCAGATAGAAGCATGAAGTGCTCCAAAATCTCCTGATAGCTAGCTGCATTGACCCTGCCCTTTACAAAACACAGTAGACCAACACCAGCAGCTGACATGGCACCCCAGACCATCACTGACTATGGGTACTTGACACGGGACTTCAGGCATTTGGGCATTTCCTTTTCCCCAGTCTTCCTCCAAACTCTGGCACCTTGATTTCCGAATGACATGCAAAATTTGCTTTCATCTGAAAAAAGTACTTTGGACCAGGGGTCTCCAACCCAGTCCTCAAGGCCCACTGTGGGTCCTGGTTTTTGTTCCAGCTGATCCAGCAGAGACAGTTGAACCAATGAGGCTTCTGTTAAAACAAGCCACACCTGACTGCAGTCAACTGATTGCACTTGTAAAACACCAGATTGGGGAAAAAGTGTTGTCATCTTGTTTGGTAGGAATGAAATCCTGCACCCACAGTGGGCCTTTGTGGAATAGGTTGGGGACCACTGCTTTGGACCACTGAGCAACAGTCCAGTGCTGCTTCTCTGTGGTCCAGGTCAGGCGCTTCTGCCGCAGTTTCAGGTTCAAAAGTGGCTTGACCAGGGGAATGCGGCACCTGTAGCCCATTTCCAGCACACGCCTGTGCACGGTGGCTCTGGATGTTTCTACTCCAGACTCTGTCCACTGTTTCTGCAGGTCCCCCAAGGTCTGGAATCGGCCCTTTTCCACAATCTGTCTCAGGGTGCGGTCACCTCTTCTGGTTGTGCAGCATTTCCTGCCACATTTTTTCCTTACCACAGACTTCCAAATGAGGTGCCTTGATACAGCACTCTGGGAACAGCTCATTCGCTCAGAAATTGAAAATGAAATGCATTATATTTGCAGATATTCTTTAAAACTACAATAAATGTGATTAAATGTTGAGTTCTTGTTTATGGTCTATAAAATAGTTGGAGATCGAGAATAACCCCAACATATCACACAAAAAGTCTTGAAGATGCTTTAAATATCCGTGATCTTTTGCCTTTGCTCGTATTAACATTTCTGCTTGATTTATTCCATCCATTTGCAAAGACAAAATGAAATCTGATCTTTCAAAGAGAGACCAACACATACTGATAATCGAAAAATGAAGGGGCTAATACAATGAAGTTTGGAGTTGACACATTCTAAATAGATATTAATTCCAGATAAACATAAAAAACATTGCACTGATAAAATCAGATGCTGTATAGTGTAATGTAGACATGATTCATTTCATCTAAGAAGGCCTTGTCCACACGTAGCAGGGTAACTAATTCAAGCAAGATATTTTCCTATGACTTGCCCTTGACCACAGATAAACTGAATTTAGACTATTTGTTTATTATTTTAAATAAATAAAGTGTAAACAGCAGGACTTAAACTCATAATGCAAAGATACATATATTGCTACTGCTCTTGTACAGATACAGTGGTATGAAAAAGTATTTGAACCTTTTGGAATTTCTCACATTTCTACATAAAATCACCATCGAATGTGATCTGATCTTTGTCTAAATCACACAGTAGAAAAAACAGTGTCTGCTTTATCTAAAAGCACCCAAACATTAATAGGTTTAGAATAGCATGCAAACAATGACAGAAGGGGGAAAAATAAGTAAGTGAACCCTCTGCCAAAGGAGAATTAAAGAGCAATTGAAACCAATTTTTACAAAACATTTTAAGTGTGTGCCCAATCATGATGAGTGGTTTAAAGCTGCCCAGCCCACTATAAAACACACACCAGGTAAGAATTGTCTTGATGAGAAGCATTGTCTGATGTGCATCATGGCTCGGTCAAAAGAGCTGTCTGAAGACCTGCGATCAAGGATTGTTGATTTGTATAAAGCTGGGAAAGGATACAAAACCATCTCTAAAAGTATGGATGTTATCAATCGACAGTCAGAGAAGTTGTCTACAAATTGAGGGAGTTTGGCACTGTTGCTTCTCTCCCAAGAAGTGGCCATCCACCAAAGATGACGCCAAGAGTCCAGCGCAGAATACTCAGAGAGGTAAAAAAAGAACCCTAGAGTGTCTGCTTACTTACTTACTTAAGACTTACAGAAAACACTGGCACAACCCTATGGTTCATTTACTTATTTTTCCCTCTTCTGTCATTGTTTGCATACTATCCTCATTAAAATGAGGAAACGTATAAATGTTTTAGTAAGAGCAGACCAGAGGTTGCGCTAGACATTTTCGTTGTCTGTCATTTTGACTGACAGGGTCATAAAAATCCGGTCATAGTCTATTTTTACCGGTCACTTAAATTTTTAAAATGATAATGATGACATATTCAAAAGTATTTAGTTTTCATTCATTTTTAATTAATATTGTAACGCTTGCTTGGCGGCGAAAAATTAGACACGGGAGTCGTGGTATTTTTCTCCCTTTTTACTCTGCTTACCGCCAACAACTCCGCCCCCAAAGAAAAAGAGGCAACGATATAGACCCCAATCACCAACGTCACACAATGATCTTAACTGTGGTTGTCAGCTCAAAATCTTCTAAATATATATTAAATGCATCTTACCAGATATAAAATGACTACTACATAGTCTGTGGTGATCGTTTGGTGCCCAGATTTCTTGTCGAATTACAGCAGTCCATCTCGCTCTCATCCTCGGGTCTCTCAGAATACGGTAGAACTTCAAGTCTCTCGGTCTATCTTTTCTGTTACAGCAACCAACCGCCACACACGCCTTCACCATTTTGATTATTAATATTAACGAGCAGTAAAACACGCCGTAATAGGAGGCATGTACGTAGCGGTAATGTGTAAACATGAACAGCTGACACACAATATGGCGGCTCCAGTCAGGGGGGCGGAGTTGTGACGTCATGTGATTGGGCGGCAATCTTGTCCATCAATTGGATGACGCGCTGGCACACCGGGTGCACCAATAAGAACCTCGCGTTGATGTGTCAATCACGGTGCCGCCGCCAGACCCCGGTGACGCTACAATATTCTGACAGAAGAGCCAACGACGTCATGCATTAAGAGAGACAATAGCTAATTAATATGCTAACTCGCCACCCTGTGGTCTGGGGTGTGAATTGCAACCTGTCAAAATGACGGACGGACGTCAGTTTTTTCCGTCACCGTTTTAAAAAACTGGTCAACGACGGAAAATATCCGGTTAACGCGACCCCTGGAGCAGACACTGTTTTTTTTCATCTGTGTGACTTTGATAAAGATCAAATCACATTTGATGGTGATTTTATGCAGAAATGTGAGAAATTCCAAAAGGTTGAGATACTTTTTCATACCACCGTACTTACACACTGAGCTACCACACTCTGTATTCTGCTTAATGTGTGCGACATTGTAAACATCTGTCATTATTATGATTGTGCTCAAAAATGCTCATGTGGTTATATGTGAATGATTTTATGACCACAGATACAGGGGGCATGATATTTGTTTGTTAAAAAAACAAGCCCTCCTAGATATGGACAAGGTCTAAGACTTTGTTACAACCAACCCACTTGAAATGGAATATCCGCCATGGTCTTGGCCAGATAATAGGCTTTCAGGCTGTACCAGTAGTTCAAATGTTCCCTCAGAAACACTGACATCTCCAAGGGAACTGAAAGGTCAGAAACATGTATAGTGATTGACACAAAAACAAATGCTGATGTTGCCACTCTGCTTTTCTTTTTTTTTTTTTTTTTTTTGTCATACTTACAGGTTAACACAGTTGGCATGAGAGCTCCAAACATGAGGAAAAGCATTGAGAAGAAGAGAAATCCAGTGTTGTTAAGCACCTTGCTGGCATCATTGCCAATGTTAAGATACAGCAAGCCTATCAGTACACCAATGGCTATGTGGGACATAAGTCGAAGGTGTGTCAAAACCTAAAAACAGGGGTTTGGGGTAGGGAGACAACAACAATATAATACATTTTAGTGTCTACATTGTGATGGCTATGTTCAGAGGTGGGTGGTAATTAGGCCTGTTGCGCTAACATATATATTATATATTGTCCCATACATTATTGCCGATATGCGATATTGTTGCCAATTTTTTTTTAAACCAATTCAACCACGAATGTAGTGACAATTCATTCTTATCCATTCAACTGCAATTAATTGTTATTCTTAAATAAAACACAAACTATATTAAAAAAATATTTAAATAAAAAAATACACAATGCATAACGTGTTATTTGAAAGCAAGTTAACTGCAGAATATGAAATAGGTGAGAAACCAAACAACTTTTTTGTTCTCTGCCAATTAGAGCCAATCAAAAGTATTGATTTGATCCAAAATGACTGTCGTCTTGTCCTGCAAAGTGCACGTTAGCAAATTTGAGGCCAAATTATTTATTGCCAATCAGATTTTTCATAATTGGTATCATTTTAAAGCAATTCTAAGTGTTAAATGTGAAGAATGTGGGATTAACTTTATTAACTTTCTTTATTTACATGTTGAACATGACATGCTTTTATTTTGAAATGTTCAGCCGCTAACCGTAAGCTTTACTCTCAGTTAAAAAAAAAAGTCCACTCGCGTTCTATTTTCATTATCCATGTGGTGTCAGTAATAGATTACAGGTAGTCCCCGGGTTATAACGTACTCAATTTACACAATTTTGACTTTATGAGTCTCGGTCATTTTGTCTCTAGTATTTCTTTTTTTTAAGTCACCCAAACAGTACCTAAGGCTAGATTCACAATACAGGTCTTAATGCACGAATTCGATTTTTTCGTGTTTTTCCGACTCGAGTCAGGCATTAACTTGACGGTCTGAACGGGACAAGTCGAAGTGAACCATTTCAAATCCGATCTGAGTCACTTTCGCATGTGGTTCCAATCCGATCTGGGCCACATTTTTTCAGAACGTGACTGGCGGTCTGAACTGTCAAAACTCCCAAATCGGGATTCATGCAGCAATTACGTCAGCAAAGAGCAAGAGGCACTGAGGACGGCAGCCATGAAGGCATTTACACTCTAGCTAGCATTCGAGCTCTGCTTTCGAGCACGAAGCGGGCTTGACCACAGTCATAAAAAAAAAATAAAATGAAGAAATGAATAAGCCTTACAATTTTCGACTTTCATTCAGTGTGGCGAATGAGTAATATTTCATTATTGTACACATGGCCGAATCGGGGCAAACTGACGCACCCACGTCATTTCACTCACACACGTCGAGGCTCATGTGTGTGCGTGTATACATTCTATCAGTCCATATCAACTTTGAATATAAGACTATACTGGGATTATTAATGTCTGTTATTTGTGTCCTCGTTTTGGAAATCAAAATATGATCACTCTGGAATGACACATAGCTAGCATGTGTAATTTGTTTCGATGCTTCTGCATATGCGGGTCTCTTTGCCGAGCGCATCTCGGACTGCGAATCAGTGCACATGCGTGATACTTGAACTGTCTCAATGGACAAAGGCAGTCTGAACGGGCACGCCAAAAAAACAGATATGGCAAAAAATCAGATTTGTGCATTAAGACCTGTAGTATGAACCTAGCCTAATTGTACCTCACAGTATCTTATTTTTTACTTTACTTTATTAACATGACTTGTTCTGTCCTCACTAAACGTGAAGTTGTTCATCTTTACACATAGCAAACGAAGACATTGTGCTTTTTGAAGCTTATTACTTCCTTCACTTTTTTAAAATTTGTAAAGCTGTAACACACATATGTACACGTCTGTTCAAAACGACACACATTTTAACAATACAAAACTCGACACGTATTTACAGTGGGGCAAATAAGTATTTAGTCGACCACTAATTGTGCAATTTCTCCAACTTGAAAATATTAGAGAGGCCTGTAATTGTCAACATGGGTAAACCTCAACCATGAGAGAGAATGTGGGAAAAAAAAAAAAATCACATTGTTTGATTTTTAAAGAATTTATTTGCAAATCATGGTGGAAAATAAGTATTTCATCAATGCCAAAAATTCATCTCAATACTTTGTTATGTACCCTTTGTTGGCAATAACGGAGGCCAAACGTTTTCTGTAACTCTTCACAAGCTTTTCACAAACTGTTACTGGTATTTTGGCCCATTCCTCCACGCAGATCTCCTCTAGAGCAGTGATGTTTTGGGGCTGTCGTTGGGCAACACGAACTTTCAACTCGCTCCTCACCCCATGGCGTCAAAATGATAACAATAAAGGGGAGCAAAAATCCCAGAACCACACGGGGGGACCTAGTAAATGACTTACAGAGAGCTGGGACCACAGTAACAAAGGCTACTATCAGTAAGACAATGCGCCGCCAGGGACTCAAATCCTGCAATGCCAGACGTGTCCCCCTGCTGAAGAAAGTACACGTCCAGGCCCGTCTGCGGTTCGGTAGAGAGCATTTGGATGACACAGAAGAGGACTGGGAGAATGTGTTATGGTCAGATGAAACCAAAATACAACTTTTTGGTAGAAACACAGGTTCTCATGTTTGGAGGAGAAAGAATACTGAATTGCACCATACCCACTGTGAAGCATGGGGGTGGAAACATCATGCTTTGGAGCTGTTTTTCTGCAAAGTGACCAGGACGACTGATCTGTGTAAAGGAAAGAATGAATGGGGCCATGTATCGAGAGATTTTGAGTGAAAATCTCCTTCCATCAGCAAGGGCATTGAAGATGAGATGTGGCTGGGTCTTTCAGTATGACAATGATCCCAAACACACAGCCAGGGCAACAAAGGAGTGGCTTTGTAAGAAGCATTTTAAGGACCTGGAGTGGCCTAGCCAGTCTCCAGATCTCAACCCTGTAGAAAATCTGTGGAGGGAGTTGAAAATCTGTGTTGCCCAACGACAGCCCCAAAACATTACTGCTCTAGAGGAGATCCGCATGAAGGAATGGGCCAAAATACCAGCAACAGAGTATGAAAAACTTGTGAAGAGTTACAGAAAACGTTTGGCCTCCGTTATTGCCAACAAATGGTACATAACAAAGTATTAAGAAGTAACTTTTGGTAATGACCAAATACTTATTTTCCACCATGATTTGCAAATAATTTATTTTTTTTTAATCAAAACAATGTGATTTTCTGGTTTTCTTCCCCACATTCTGTCTCTCATGGTTGAGATTTACCCATGTTGACAATTACAGGCCTCTCTAATATTTTCAAGTGGGAGAACTTGCACAATTAGTGATTGACTATATACTTATTTGCCCCACTGTACAATTCTCATAGCAAATCGCTCACATGTAACTCCACAAACTGCAGCTCTAAACTTAAGTACAAATACAAAAAACATATATTAGCTGAAGCAACTTACAGCCTTATGTAGGCCAAACCAGAGCGCAGCTATCCTTTATCCATGTGAGACGTCTGAGTGCCCCTGTATGGAAGCATTATTGACAGTCCAGCCAGACCCAACGCTGCCACCAGAGGGCAGTGTATCCTCCACCATTAAAAAAATACAATACTTTTGGACTTTTTGGATAGTTATTTTGAAATTATAAAGTGCTAATTCCGACGTAAGCGGGAATTCAGCTTACGTCACAAGAGTAGGAACGGAACTCGTTTGTAACCAGGGGATTATCTCTACTTTTTTTCACATCGTTTTCAAATACTGTAAACATTGCATGTTTGAAGTGTCACCTTTAACCACAAGTTTGTGTTTTGGAGAAGACTGCCAATGTTTAATATCAGGCTAGAGTGGTTGGTACATTGTCATTTTTCCATTAGCCTCATTGTAGCAATTCTAATGTTTTACAATGCTTAATATAGATGTGTTTCCTTATTTTGTATGTCTAAACTTTAAATCGACTGCATGTTAATGACCAATAAACATCTGTGAAAGGAATTGGAGTGTCATATGCAGTCAAAATGCACGTGTCCCAGGTGCACGCAGCACACACAAGCACAAATGAATGCATGCAGGCTTGCGGCGATAAATCGCAGCCGGGAAAATTACCGCCCTTATTTTTATTTACCGTGCGATTAATTGACTCATTGCAGGTGTCATGACAGTGACTTTGTTAATTTCAGTAACCTTTCGAGAAAAATGTACTTCTAAGAGTAGTTTTACCACGCCATACTTTTTACTTTTACTTAATTAGATTTATAAAGATCAAACGCTACTCTTCCACGGCTCTTCGTGCCCTCTAGTGGAAAAACAAACGTATCCAACCATGAAATTAAAACGTACATATCTCCAGTTTTCTGTGGTCTATCGGGGCAAAATAAAAACTGGGAAAGAGGTTGAAATCTTTGTTTTTGAAGACTGTTTTAACTCCATGTCAAATAGTTTTATTCCTACGGCGCTTTAAAGACTCCATATGATTGAACATGCCGCTGTACTTAGAGGACTTCCGACTGCAAGCTTGTGTGTGGTCATGTCTTGTTACGTCCAGTGCTGCAACGATTAATCTATTAACTCGAGTAATTCGATTACAAAATAGCTTTGAATCAATTTTTGCTGCTTCGAGGATTTGTTTTAATTAGAGTGGCGTTGTAATAGTTTGTTTTCAAAGTGTTCACATTTTGTTTTATTGATTTGGGTGGATACACTGCCCTCTAGTGGCAACAGTGAGTATGAAAATGAAACAAACTGCTCCCTGTTAAGACCAACATGAGGTAAGTTTTGTTTGAGCTAATATGTTTTTTATGCATTTGTAATACACTTAGTTCATAGACTTCAAAATGTATTGACATGGCACGGGACCAACTAATAGGGGGCCTATCTCCATCAAAGCTGACAGAGTAGAAACACAGAGCTTTTTACGTTGAAATTTCTTGTGAATAAATGCGTACATCCCTGAATTCTTTATAGTTATGGACGTAAAACAGTCTTGATTCCTATTTAAAAGAGCAAAGAGCCAGGCAGTGAGCATTTATTTTACATAAATATGTCGAATGTGCTGCTAGTCTTTAAGCCACTGTGACACCGCCTTATCACCACAAAGAGCTTTTAATGTTGAAAATTCTTTTGAATAAATGCTTAAATCCCTGAATTCTTTATAGATATGAACGTTAAACAGTCGCGATTCTTGGTTAAAAGCAAAAAACAGCATTTATTTTTAAAAAATATTGCGAATTATGATGCCAATGCCGTCGCGGTTAATTTCTCCCATTGATTTTTTTCATAACGTTTCAAAATGCATTCATGGTACGAAAAATATAATAATTACCTTAAATCCTCGAACAAATCACTCCTGTGACAATCCTTCCTGTTTGTATGCGGTGAAGCTTTCGTACTTTTTCAACCTAAATCCGGCATTGGATTGCTGCATCCAATAACTGCGACCGACGGAAGCGGAGTGTGGGACGGCCCCCTTCTTGAAAGTGTGGTGCAGTGTCTGGGGAACGTGTCCTGTCAATATCTTTATGAAGTCTATGTATCGTTCCTAAGTATGTATAGCAGTTTTTGTGGGAATATGTGTGTTTGAACGATTTGTTAAAGCATTGTAAAAAAAAAAAAATTTTTTTTGAATAAAAATTAAAAAAGTTTGAATTTTAAAACATTTAAGCGGACTTTTGCTATGCAAGTTAGCAAACTGTTCTTTTGTTGTACTTAGATCCTCATTTATTCATTTCTTTATACAATTTGAAGCCAAGTAAAGGAACTCTAATTTACTTTTAAATGAAAGCGCAATCCTACAAAGTTTGAAGAAACACTCAGGAATTTAATTTTGCCTTCGCATTTAATGTTCTATTGAAAGTGCAATCTCAGCAAGCCTTTGTTTTACATCTCCTAAAATTTGTTCCTAATGCGATTACACAATAATTTAAACTAACTAGTTGATAGATTAATCGATTACTAAAAATCGATAGTTGCAGCCTAAAGTAAAAGTAAAAAGTATGGTATGGTAAAACTACTGTACATTTTTTTTCCAAACGTTACTCAAGTAAATGTAACTTGCTACTACCCATCTTACTTGAGTAAAATTTTTGGCTACTCTCCTCACCTCTGGTTATGTGACATGTTCTGAATGTCTTATCTGAGTATTTTGAGTGTTACTTACCTGGTCTCGACAAATTGTTATGAAGGATCTCTTGAAGAGGATGCAGAACTGTGTCAATGTGCTTGTGGCAAAAGTATGTTTCTCCATGTTTCCAGCATCCTGAGCAAAAGAGCAACATTAAAAGTTTCTTTTATAGTATACATTTTAAAAAATAAACACAAATTCGCTCACAATTCAAATTGAGAAACACTTGAATCTAAAGCTTTCTGACCACAATTTGAGTTTACCTTGGAGGGTTTTGTAGTACAGACCAGTGAACTATTGTTATCAGTCTGGTTCTTCTTTTCTATTGCACACATTCCTCCTTGGACTGCTTCGAACAAAATCGGGTTCAAGTCTCCATATTCTCCTGATGCCACTTCAATAACTGAATAAGGATAAGAAATACAGTATGTCATGTTAATTTAAGGAGCCCAAATGAAAAAGTTTAATGGGTCTTTTTTTTTTTTTTTACAGGGTGCCGTTTGTGTCCCCAATATAAATAAGGCTGTATTTTTACTAGTTGGACAAATAGTCAACTTTTTTTTGTGTGTATTATCAATTGCAGCCTATGATGAATTTAAGGGTATATGCTCCTAAATTCTTTTTTGAAAATGTACTTTTAGTAGAAGGTTGTTATGGAATTTTTCTATGTCCCCTGTATGTTTTGTTCAAATTCAGTCTAAAAAAAATAACTGATATAAGACGAAAAAAAATCCAAAATAATTATGATTTTATTGACCTGGATAAACTAGCTTTAATTACGTGTTGTGTTTAAATTAAAATACAGGTATATTATTTCATGAAAAATTGTTAAATTATAACATCATTTCTGTATGTCCCCAGTGTCACTGTCCACTCTGTTAAGTTGTGTTAGTGTCCCTTTAAGAAAATTTCCCATTTATTAATAACGTCACTTGTGTCCCTTTAAGAAAATTTCCCATTTATTAATAACGTCACTCTTCTGCGATAACATCACACCATTGACAGGAAATTCAACTGTGGTAAGAAATTTTAAATTAGGAATCTGATTTTGCAGTTTTATGAAGTAAGTTCAGTGTGGTTGATCAAAACGTGTCCACTCAGTCATACCTAGAGTGAGGAAAATAAGTATTTGAACACCAACAATTTTGCAAGTTCTCCTACTTAGAAATGATGGGCGGGTTTGAAATTTTCATGGTAGGTGCTTCTCCACTGTGAGAGACAATCTAAATAAAAAATCCAGAAATCACAGTGTGCGATTTTAACATTTTATTTGTATTATACTGCTGCAAATAAGTATTTGAACACCTGTCTATTAGCTAGAATTGTGAGCCTCAAAGACCCGTTAGTCACCTTTAAAAAGCCCAACGAATAAGTGGAGTGGAGGTGGACTTTTTGAGTAGGACTTTTTGACCTGTTTAAGGCAGTTAGCTGCATATAAACATTTGTCCACCCCATACAACCTTGCCTGGTACACCAGACTCACCGCTGTTCCAGCGATTGAGTCTGGCCACCATTCAGCGGATAATATTTCCAGGGCGAAGCAAGCCACAGCAAACAGACAGCGGAGTGGACCAATCAGCGACGGGCAGACGTGACGTTAGTAAAACGACGAGGGCAGGACGAGGGACTTGCGCGCGGAAGTAAACATACGAGGAGAGCGGCGTTTTTTCAACATGGCTAGTGCGAAGTCGATGTGTTTTTGGTAATTTAAAACTGATTTTCCCGTGGATTGGAACATATTCTCGGCTCTCCTGTTCACCATCTGTGTTGTTGTGGAGACGACTTTCAACGCGCAAGAGTGACGTTGCTCGTTAAGAACACGTCACGCAAATAAACATATCTTATTTGTCGATTGATTTTGTACCTGCTCGAGAGGCCGTTAATGGGCTGGTTCCCAGACTTTTCTCTCAGTGTTTGAAAAACACAGGGAGAACAGTCTGGCCGTGCCAGGCAACATACAACCAGGAACACAAATTCTTAACATGGGCAAGGCCTGTCCAAAGACACCAGAGACAGAATTGTAGACCATTACGAGGTTGAACCATGGACTTCATAATGATATTGACGGGTCACATTTGACACTCACAAAGCCATGCCTTCAAAAAGGGGCCCATTCCGCAATCTGCTTCAGTTATTCGCAGTAGGTCGCAGCGACTTATGCAGCTATCCAACGCCGGATTTATTTTGAAAAAGTACAAAAGCTGTACTGCATACAAACAGGAAGGATTGTCTCAGGAGTGATTTGTTCGAGGATTCAAGGTAATTATTATATTTTTCGTTTTTTCACAAGAATATTCAACGTAAAAAGCTCTTTGTTGTTAGGCTACCGCCACATTGTCTGACAGACTAGCATCATCCTTCGACATATTTACTGTTTTGCGTCAATATGTATAAAAAATTACATATAAGGAATTTCTTTAAAAAATTTGAATTTATATCTATAAAGAATAACAGGAGGAGCTGGTCAATGACCTGCAAGGAGCTGGGACCACCATTTCCAAGGTTACTGTTGGTAATACACTAAAGACGTAATGGTTTAAAACCATGCATGGCACACGTGGTTCCCCTGCTTAGAACAGCACATGTCCAGACCTGTTTTAAGTTTGCCAATGACCATTTGGATGATCCAGAGGAGTCATGGAAGTAAGCCATGTGGTCATTAGAGATCAAAATTGAACTTTTTAGTCTAAATTCCACTCATAGTGTTTGGAGGAAGAATAATGATGAGTACCCCCCCCCCCCCCCCCCCCACAAGGACACCATCCCTACTGTGAAGCATGAGGGTGGTAAAATCATATTTGGGGGTCTTTTGCTGCATATGGGACTAGACGACTCCACTGTATTAAGGAAAGGATGACCAGGGCGATGCATTGTGAGATTTTGGGGAATAACTTCCTTCCAACACGACAGTGGCCCGAAGCAGGCAGCCTGAATAACAAAGAAGTAGCTTTTTAGAAAGCACATCAGGGTTCTGGAGGAGACTAGGCAGTCTCCAGACATAAACCCAATAGAAAATCTTTGGAGGAAGCTCAAACTCCATGTTTCTCAGTGACAGGCCAGAAACCTAATTGATCTAGATTCTATCTGTGTGGCGAAGTGGTGCAAAATCCCTGCTGCAGTCCGTGCAAACCTGGTGAAAAGTTACAGGAAACATTTGACCTCTGTAATTGTAATCAAAGGGTACTGTACCAAATATTAACATGAAGTTTCTCGGGTGTTCAAATTACTATTTGCAGCAGTATCGTTGAAGTAAATTGTTAAAAAATCATTAACTGTGATTTCTCTATCACAGTGGACAAGCACCTACCATGAAAATTTCAAACCCAAATCAAATCAAGTGTGAGAACTTGCAAAATTACAGGGTGTTCAAATACTTATTTTCCTCACTGTATTAAAGAAATTAATTGAATCATTTCAAAAGGTTTATTTGTAAAATTATAGATTTCTCATCAAGTATCCACAGTCATTATAGCTATTATGCTAGCAAACAGAGCCTAAGGAATAACTTTAGCACAAAATGTCCCTTCTGTTAGTGTCTAGTCTGTTTAGTCCTAATGGCACTCTATAAAAAAAAATATATATAAACGAAACATTTGCTTTAAAGAGTAAAGGTACACCTACTGAAATCTGCAGGATTGTGATAGGTAGGACAGTTAAGTCCCAGTCCCTTCAAATAAGGGATGAGGTAGGGTACTGTGCCTTTGTAGATACACTGACCCTGACCAAGAATGTATAGCTGTAAGAGGAAAGGTTGATTGATTACTTTTTGGACTAGTAATATGAAGAATAAGTCGGTACAAAAACCAAAAGATCTGTGTTTTTATGGCAAATTGGCAAATAAAAGCATTTATATGAATATACAGTAAACAGTGGTACCTCGACATATAAACACCTCGACATACGATCCTTTCCACATCCGACGTAAAATTTGACTTGACATCTGCGACATGCTCGAAATACGACGATTTACAATGGCGTCGTAATTTCATTGTTTTCCCGTAAAACGGCAGCGCGGTGGATTTTCTTGTGAGAGAAATCAACACGTGTCCCAGGACGGTTGGTGCAGGTGGTAAAAAAAAGGTAACGCTTACCATTGAAAGTAAGACGGAAATAATGGAATGTGTCTACAATCTCGACAGTCCTCTTCTGACCTCCATTCGCCAGTTAACAACTGTTGTTAATGTAACATCGTCAACGAAGCCGTCAGCTTCGTCAAGTTTTTAATCATTTATTTCAAAACTTGTGCAACACAACACAGCTACTGTCTGCTGTAACCGACACCAACAACATCAGAACATGAGAAGTGAAAGTAAAAACTCTTCCGCACCTCTATCACTATGTCGTCTGTTACACGGTGCATTAAGGAACAACATGCAAAACACAACTGCCACATTAGAACCTGATTCGTTACAATATCCGATTCGTTACATTAGTATTATAATATTATTACTACGATTTGTATCCGATTCGTTACAATATTACCATAATATTATTACTACGATTTGTATTTATTATTTTACATTTTGCTATGTGTAATTGTTATTTGTAATCGTACCAGCAGTATTTATTAAGGAGTCAGCTTAGGTTTTTCCTCAATTCCTCAAATTATAATGTATTGTTATGGAAAAATACCGCTCTGCATACGACCATTCCTAGAACGAATTAAGTTCTTATGTAGAGGTACCTCTGTACTTATAAATCAAAAGGGAGTTTCAACAAGACTTTCACAAAGACTGAAGGAAAACATGATCTAAAATACAAACAATCTGGCCATCAAAACGGTTTCACCAAATGAAGAATGGCAGGCAGCTAAATGAATGACGCATCTAGTAAAAGCAACAGGGAAGGGCAAATAAAGCATGAGTCATGACTGGAATGAAAACAAAAACGGAAAAATATAGCGGGGCAAATAAGTATTTAGTCAACCACTAACTGTGCAAGTTCTCCAACTTGAAAATATTAGAGAGGCCTGTAATTGTCAACATGGTTAAACCTCACCCATGGGAGACAGAATGTGGAAAAAAACCCAGAAAATTACATTGTTTGATTTTTAAAGAATTTATTTGCAAATCATGGTGGAAAATAAGTATTTGGTCAATACCAAAAGTTCATCCCAATACTTTGTTATGTACCCTTTGTTGGAAATAACGGAGACCAAACGTTTTCTGTACCTCTTCACAAGCTTTTCACACACTGTTGCTGGTATTTTGGCCCCATTCCTCCATGCAAATCTCCTTTACCCCATGTTTTGGAGCTGTCGTTGGGCAACACAGACTTTCAACTCCCTCCACAGATTTCTATGGGGTTGAGATCTGGAGACTGGCTAGGCAACTCCAAGACCTTGAAATGCTTCTTACGAAGCCACTCCTGTGTTGCCCAGGCTGTGTGTTTGGGATCATTGTCATGCTCATCTTCAATGCCCTTGCTGATGGAAGGGTATTTTCACTCAAAATCTCTCGATACATGGCCCCATTCATTCTTTCCTTTACACAGATGAGTCGTCCTGGTCCCTTTGCAGAAAAACAGCCCCAAAGCATGATGTTTCCACCCTCATGCTACACAGTGGGTATGGTGTTCTATAGATGAATTTCAGTATTCTTTCTCCTCCAAACATGAGAACCTGTGTTTCTACCAAAAAGTTCCATTTTGGTTTCATCTGACCATAACACATTCTCCCAGTCCTCTTCTGGATCATCCAAATTCTCTCTAGCGAACCACAGACGGGCCTGTACATGTACCGTTCTTGTTATCATTTTGACGCCATGGGGTGAGATCTTGCATGGAGCCCCAGATCGAGGGAGATTATCAGTGGTCTTGTTTGATTTCTTTACAACAAGCGTTTTACCTATTGCAGATTCAGTCTTCCCAGCCTTCCCAGTCTACAATTTTGTCTCTGGTGTCCTTCGACAGCTCTTTGGTCTTGGACTTTGGAGTGTGACTGACTGAATTGTGGACAGGTGTCTTTTATACCGATAATGAGTTAAAACAAGTGCCATTAATACTGGTAACGAGTGGAGCCTCGTTAGACCTCGTTAGAAGAAGTTAGACCTCTTTGACAGCCAGAAATCTTGCTTGTTTGTAGGTGACCAAATACTTATTTTCCACTCTAATTTGGATTTTTTTTTTTTTTTTTAATCAAACAATGTGATTTTCTGTTTTTTTTTTCCCACATTCTGTCCCTCATGGTTGAGGTTTACCCATGTTGACAATTACAGGCCTCTCATCTTTTCAAGTAGGAGAACTTGCACAATTGGTGGTTGACTAAATACTTATTTGTCCCACTGTACATTCCCGGTAACTAAAGAGGTCAAACATGAATAAATCAACTAATATTTTTCCAAAACCACAGAGTTTATACCATGCCATCTCTATAACGAGTATTTTCCAAATGCTGATTGATTGTGTGCTTTTTGTACAATGACGTATACCTTGTCGAACAGCTCAAAGAGCTTAGCACTTGGTTGGTGGATCGTACAGATGATTGTTCTTCCTCCTAGTGCTAGAGAACGCAGCAGGGACACCACTTGATAACAAGATGCGCTGTCCAAGCCACTGGGGACACAAACACTCATTTAATGAACACATACTGCAGTAGCGCCGGAATTATTTAAACTGGACAGCTATTAACGTCAATGGCAGTCAATGAGCTAACATTTTAACATCTGACTTTAGTATTTTGTTACAATTTAGCTTTATCTTAAAAAGCATCCCTGTATACAGTGCAGGCCAAAAGTATTGGCACCCCTGCAGTTGTGTCAGATAATGCTTGTTTATGACCAATAAACATACTGTATGTGAAAGGAACTGGAGTCTCATATGCAATCAACAAGCGCGTCTGCCGAGTGCAAGCAACACACGCACACACACGGCGATAAATCGCAGCCGGTAAAATTGCCGTTCTCATTTTTATTTACCGTGCGATAAATGGACTTACTGTCTATCACGACAGATTTATTTGTTATCTAAATATATGACAATTTAAACATTCACAGAAACATTATTTGAATTCTGTCTCACCTGGTAGGCTCATCAAAAAACATAACTGGTGGATTGTTGACCAACTCAAGGGCAATTGCGAGCCTTTTACACTGACCACCTGATAGTGAGCAAGTTCGGGTCTGAGCACAATCAAGAAGACCCAATGCAATCAGAATCTCATTCACCTTTCAGACAGAGATGGACAGCAGAAAAATGAAAATTAATTTGTGGAAACACTATTGGTATAAGGGACATAACTCAAAATCCTTCCAGACTCATGCAAAACAATGCCAAAAACTGATCAATTGCCTCAGGGTACATTTTGCTCGAACTGTTGCTTTTTTTCCCCTCACTTTTTTTTCTCATCAAATCATGCATTTCATTTACGGATTTCCTCAATCGCCCCACTGGGATGTAGTTTTCTGAATCAGAATGGATGTTTATTCTGGAGGGTCAGGAGTGCAATAAATAAATACAGACATACATAAATAACTACACAATTGAATAAATTATTTAATTGGTCATTAACGGCTTCTATTTCAATACTTATTTATTTCCATTTTTGTTTCAGTATTTATTTTAATTTTTATTTCAACATTATTAAAATTTTTGTTTAATTTTTCAAAATTTATTTCAATTGTTATTCAGTTATTTCAATGTTTATTTCAGTTTTTATTTAATCATTTCAGTATTTTTTTAATGTATTTATTTCAGCATTTATTCATTATAACATTTCTTTATTATTTCCAATTATTAGGTAACTATTTCCATTTGGATTTATTTCATTATTTATTTATTTGAAAAGTTATTTTTTACATTAATCTTTTTACATTGAAATTTAGCATTAATTTTTTGCACTCCTGGAGTCCTGGTCCTCTGTAAATCAGGAGTGAGCCGCTATCAGAGAGCGCACAAGGAAGGCGTTTGTTTTTTAAAATGAAATCATACCTTGACGGTAGTGAACTCTACACTTTATACTGTTCCCTGGTGCTCCAATATTTCACATATTGTATTAAAGTGTGGAGTAACAGTTATAAACCTACCATTAAATCATTAGTGATATTGCACAAACGAGCGGTACGGATCATACATATGGTTGGATTTCTTGATCACACTCATCATCATCATGCTTACTCAAAACTATTAAAAATCAGCGATCTTGTCAACTATTATTACTATAAAAATGCTGCATAATCATCCTTATCGCGCTTCAAGTACTCAACCATGGTTAAACGTCATTGTTAAATGAAGAAATGCTCATAATGCAATTTTTAAATTAATGGTGATCCATTTGGGTGTTCAAAAAAGAAATTGAACGGCTGCCTGTAAGCTTGCCATCATTGAATCTTTGGAGAGATGATGGAGATAGCGCAATGATAATATCAAACAACAAAATCTTTCAGAGGAAATAAAAACAGCTAGCTCGAAAGGTGTGTGTGTATAGTCAGGTGTGCTCGATCGATCAGAATTTACAATACTCTATAATATTGTTTGTCTAGTTTACCAGTGTTTTCTTTACATCCATAGACTCATTGAGCTTCAAGTTGGCGGACACCTGTAACAAATAATGACACAATATACATTAAAAAGAAATTATAAGCAAGAACAAAAGTACAAATAATTTCTTAGCATTTACCATCATGGCTTCTCGTGTGGTAAGATTTGGCAGCAGCATGTCTTTCTGCATGATGTAACATGACATTTTCCTGAATGATCTCAGGTCTCTGGGTGTCCCATTGACAAGAATCTCACCCTTCATTCCTGTTTGCCTAATCATCATGAAAGATGACAATTATTTTGGATGAAAAAGACTCAAGTACAGAAACAGGAACTCATACAAAGTACTTTACAATTCCAAAGGGTTGGTTTTACTTAGAGAAAGGTTATTTCACCTGTATCCTGCCAATATGTTCATCAAGGTTGACTTTCCAGCACCTGAGGGCCCCATTATTCCTACTAGCTCCCGGCTGTAGAATTTTCCAGAGAGGCATTTCAATAAAGCTTTGAATCCTAATAACAACATTGAAGATAAGCAGGCATTGATCACTTATGGATGTAAAGTGGTACCTCTACTTACAACAAAAAAAAAGGTGCCACGCGTTGTAAATGAGATATTTTAAGAAAGATAAATTCTAATTTAGAATTTGTATAATAAAAATAGGTCTAAATGAATATACAGTGTATAGCTCATTATTTACGCACTATTTGCCAGAAGTCGTCTGAAATAGCACACCAAATAAAAATTGTTCCTTGACTTGCTTTATTTTGAAAATCCCATCAGTTCTCCTGTTGCAAGCTTGTGCCTGACTACGTTGGAAATCGATAGAAAAACTCCACAGAGTTGTTTCGAGTTAATGAATGTAATTCTGGTTTAAGCCTCTGAAAACTACCTCAATATTGACATAGACATAACGTTTAAGTTCTTCATGGCGTGTTTGATCTGAATCGTCATGTCGTAGCATAGCATTTGTTCGTTGCTGATGTCACTAGTTGATTTCAGATGAGTATTTAGAAGTATTTAAAAAAGGTTTAAGTTGTTGGGGCAGCCGTGGTGCAGTTGGTAGCTCGAGTTGTCCTGGGACCCCAACAGTCAGCGGTTCGATTCCTGGCTACGACTGTCCACTGTCCATACCAAAGCGCTTTACATTAGCACACATTTACCCTTTCCCGCACACATTCACACACCAATAGTTCTGCTGCCATTCAAGACGCTGACAACCCATTGGGGGCAAATTATGGTTCAGTGCCTTGCTCAAGGGCACTTCGACAGTGGACGGTCGTAGCCGGGAATCGAACCGCTCACTGTTGGGGTCCCAGGACAACTCGAGCTACCAACTGTATGGAATCACAGGAGTGCCAAAATCATTTGGAAATACAAAGACAATTTGTTTTTCCCAGACAGCGTCAGCCGTCAAGCATGCTCAATAACAAAACAGAATAAACAAAAGCACGATTGGGAAAGCATTTGTAAATGTTGTCTTTTATTGTCTTTATATAACTGCGTTTGTAAATGTCATCTTTAATTGATTGTCTTGTTATATGACTACATTTGTAAATTTTGTAAATATTCTCTTTTATTGGTTGTCTTTGTATTTCCAAATAATTTTTGCACTCCTGTGACTGCTTACACAAGAGGACTATGGTTATTCACACTTTTCGATGGTAAACTTTCGACCTTGTAACCGAAAACCGAAAACATAATTTCACCTGTTTTCGGCCGAAAGTTTTCAGTCACATCTCTGCTAAATAGATCATAAAATCGACACCCTCCTAAATGAATGGCATTTGACTTTTGACAATTATGTTGCTGATACATTCCAATGAAAATCACTCTTTTTAACAAAACAGCATATCTAAGATATGACAACGATCGACTTTTTTTCATGTTTTGATCAATTCGATAGTTGCTTAATCAATTCATATATTGATCCAAATTGATGTTACACCCCTACAATTATTATTAAAATGATATGATTGGGGTTAAAAGACTACATGCACATAAACAACATGTTTTAGAAATGACAAATGGGTTTAATGTACGTTACCTCTCCTCCTCCAGCAGGATCCCTCCTGAATGGTGTAAGAGATATCATTGAACTCAAGATCCACAGGTGAGCGCTTGGGTAAATGGGTGAAACGCTGTGCTTCTGTGATCTGGTTCTGAACCTTCTTCAGCTTCAACATGGAAGCCTCTTGTTTCTGAGCACCTCCATTACAAATTATACTGTCCTCCATGGAAATACTAACACAGTCAGGTTCCAGTGCTTTGTTATCCATGACTGTCCTCTGTGAGGATCTGTAAAAAGGAGAAAGGTTTTAAGTGTTACCCAATTATAAGCAGTATGATTTACAAATCAAAGATATTTACTCATTGTTCTATCGCATCATGCGGTAAAATGTGGTGATAATGCTAGGGATAAAATAGTTGGAATCCAACAGGGCCGCTGGAAGTCAACAGTCACAGCAGGGGGTGCTGAGGATCTTTTTTAGTTTTCCCATCCAAAAACAGCAGTTTCAGACCAAATTTGTCATGCTCGTGCATTTTCTCCATACAAGGTATGCACAATGGCAATACACACACATGCTGGATAGATTACATAGTACTACTAATAGGCTAGTATAAAGACAGCGTTCTATTTCACCGACAGTGTGTTGGCGTTTTTGTATTGGAAATAAAAGAGCCCATGTATTATAATGCAAATCCCCGCACCTAGACGGCGCAATGACAGACGAACACATTTGAAAATTATAAGGTCAAATAAGCCTCGGTTTAACACCCTCCTTTCACAACACTCAAATCTATGTATATATATGTATGTACACATATACCACCATTCTTTGTGAAAAACATGCTGATCATATCAGTTTCACCATAGATGGTAATTTCAAGTCATTCAGTCAGTAATGCATTCAGTATGTTGCAAATTTCTAACGTCCTAATCAGGTTATTTTTCTTAAATCTAGTTAAATAATTTTATCCATCTTGTTTGAGTGTTAAAGACAGATGAATGCGCCAGATTATTCCACTTACTTGAAGTAAATATTACCATTTGTTCTTAAGCCTATACATCTACAAAATTGGTAATTTTTCACTTAAATTAAGAAAAAATGCTTTCAATTAATGTTTTGTTTACCTATTCTTGAGTAAAGAACATTTCTGACAAGTTTTTTTTTTTAGGATTAAATATAATAATTTATTGCTTAAAATAAGGCTGTTCATCTTATTTTCAGCGGGCTATGTTTATTTCAAGAACTCTTAAGTTAGTCAAATTTACTTGAAGTGCTGGCAGATAATTTCACTTATTTCCAATACATTTACACTGCATTTACACTGAAAACAAGGGAATTTGACTTGTTTAAAGGTGTTTTTGCGGTGTAGTAATGTTATATATGTTAGGAATGGCTTACTTTTAAAGGCATTTTTGTACAACCTAGGTATTTACTCTGTAAGTAATTGTTGCAAAAAATGTTTAGCATTATACAATGTCAGACAATCTGTCACTATTTAGATGCTGGTATTTACTACTTGTTCACATTTGATATTGAAAAAAGAGCAATAAATTATATTTTTGCACAGTAATATTTGCTCTTACGTATAATTTGTAATTTTACAATCTTTCAATAGAATTATCGGCTTGACATTACTCTCTGAAGACGGTACACTAGAAAGCCCGCAAACAGTTTGCTGAAGACATGTCAACAAAGCACATGGATTACTGGAATCATGTCCTATGGTCTGATGAGACGAAGATTAATTTGTTTGGTTCTGATGGTCTCAAGCATGTGTGGCGGCGGCCAGCTGAGAAGTACAAAGACAAGTGTGTCATGGCTACAGTGAAGCATGGTGGTGGGAATTAACCCCCCCCACACACACACACACACCTCTTCAATCTCTGCAGCAATGCTGACAGTACTCCTGTAACGAGTCACATGACATTTTGGTGCGGTGTACTAACTTCGCCAGGGGTCTAGATTATAATTTTAGATATTAATGGCTACATTTTGAGTTATTTTGAGGGCGAAATAAATAAACTATTATATAAGCTGCACACAGACTACTTTTCATTGTGTCAAAGTGTCATTTTGTCAGTGTTGTCCCATGAAAAGGTATACTTAAATATCTGCAGAAATGCCAAGGGTGTACTCACTTTTGTGATACACTGTACTTGTAAATTCTAAAGCAAGTACTTTTCTACTTGAGTATTTTTTTCTAAGATACCTGTACTTTTTCTTCAGTATTTTTTGCACTTCTATTAAGCAGGCATGAAAATGGGTCAGGGGTTAAAAAGGTGAATTTAGAAAGAAATTAGAAAGGCGAATTTGACAATTTTAATTTTTCACATAAGGCTTAATATTAGAGTTAGCGGGGGTTTAATTAGTTGAAGGAGTTGATTTCAACCACCATTGACTCGCGCTAGCTTAGCCACTCCGGAGCCCTGAAACTAACAAATAACTGGCAAACTGCACAGAATTTGTTCAAATCAACTCCAACGACTAATTAAACCACGGCTAACTCAACGATTAAGCCTAATGTAAAAACTTTTGAACTTCCCCTTTAAAATAATGACCACTGAATATGGCCACTAAAATGTTGTCTATAAAAGTTTTAGAGCAATAAAACAAACAACAAAAATGAATTAAATGAACAAAAATCCTTCGAAGTATTTCATAATGGGTCCAAATTATTTTTCCAACAGATCATGTGACTATAGCACCTTAGAGACAGCCGTTTGCTTTGCTTAGCCAAAACTACAGCTGAGGAGGCAAAATGGATATTTAGAATTTCCTTAAACCTAAGCTTTCAAAACCTTCAACAACAACTGAGCTTGAACCAAGGATTGAGCACGAGCAGTATCAAAAAGTCCTGGCTGTCTTGCCACCTGTTGTGCTGTAATTCCAAGTGGTGCTTGAATTGGATGCTTTAAGCGGTCGACAGTCTTTTTGAGCCAGCGCAAAGTTCGCAGCGCACGGAGAAATTTTTGTCCTCTTTACTGGACAAAAATGTGAAGTAATGTCTGTGTTTCCAGTGTGCAAATGCAGCCGTTTGTAGTATATCTCCTGCCTATTTCATTGCATCCTGGAGAGGTAGCAAGGCAATGTTCTTTTGGCCGCAAACTCCCAGCGCTCACGGCTCACGCATCATAGTAATACATGTAACCTGTTTTTTTTCCATCCCCGATTAGAAACTGTGACATGTGATGTCACTCCCATGACTATAGTATTCTTCATTCTACATACATTATGGGGCAATAACAAAATAGTAACGCACAGGCATCAAGGAAAGTAACTTTAATCAGATTACGGATTTAGAAAAATGAACGCGTTAGATTGCTCTTTACTGAAAGAAAGTAATCAGATTACAGTTACGCATTACTCACATAACGCGTAACTGACAACACTGCTTTTATATTACCGTTAAATACACAAGCTTGACGCCAACTTAACGGGAGCTATTTTTTCACCGGAGATTTGGCTAGCTCTGGCAGTGTTCAAAGCAAGCTGCAATGAACGGCAGTAACTTTGTCTAGCGCAAAATATGAAAACGAATGAAAGCATTACTCACCATATTCAATATGCTGGCAAATGCATTCATCTAAAAAAAAAATTGGGAGTGAGACCTCCCCTCGTCCATCGAAAGTGAATTTGTGCTTAGGACAAGATCATCTGTCGCTATTAGCGATCTTTGACGCGCTCTTTTTCTCCCCCTGCATTCAAACTTGTTTCTCTCTCAGCAGCTGTGATTAACCTCAGTGTAGTTGCTCTCCTAGCTAAGCCTTGCCTATCATTCGTCTTTGTAAGTTTTTAGTAACTTTGTGTATTGAATTTGAAATGAAAATGTGTGTTTTGTTTTTGGCGAACTTTTTCATAAAGCTAAACTGTTGAAGCTACTCACGTGGAAAAATACGATTGCACAATGTTTTAAATGTATTCATTTGGTATATTTTAGTTACCACGATTTGAGAGATCAATAAATTGAAGAAAAGTACGCCTTGTGTTTGGAGTGTTTGATTTTGGGTTTGCTGGAATAGCGTCACTGACACACGCAGCATCAAAAGGGGAAGGGATAAGCGCTGCCGCGCCAAATCACTTCTAGCTGCATTTTTGACACATGAAAAATAACGAATACGTACTACTGTCTGACGGAAAATTTTTGTGGTTTTGTAACCGCGACGTTTTCATAGCATGGTAAACCGTGAAGGTAACTGGCACATGCCTACACCCGACCCCCCCACCCCTCTTAAAAATTTTCTTCTCGGATCTAAACGATTCACGTAGGTCATCCTTTTTTACTTCAAAACGGCGAATTTCGCCAAAAGGTGAGAGATTTTCATGCCTGATTAAGTAAAAAAAAAGTGAGTATTTCATCCACCACTGATTGTTACGATTGATAGGTATAATGGAGTCATGTGACTATTGTTGCTAAACCACCGAATCGTTGTGAGATTTTGCAATTTATTACCCACCTCTGGACATAATCGACTTTATACAGAGAACTGTGTAAACGGTTCCCAAGTCTAAGGTGGTACAGTAATTTGTCCTCTTTGCGGCAGAGGTCTCAATTAATCTATCGTGGGGGTTCTTAATCCTGTCAAGGATTAAAATCAAATCTTTTCCAGCCTTGATCTGTAGGGAATCTGTAGGGAGGGGCTGCAGTTACTTCCTTGGGAAAACTTTGCAGACTCATGTACGACTTTGGGTCAAGCTAACGTATGGGAAATAAGTACTCTCTCATTTGACTTCCACTTCACACTTTGGTGTATTCATTTCACTGACAGCATGGACTGGGAAGTCTGAACTTTCTCTATTAGAGAACAAAAGATTTGAATGAAAAGAGGCCAGGGAATAGACATGCCAACGTGTCACGAGTCAACTTGCATAGTCCTCTAGACGAGAGGCTCGGTCAACGAGGGGAAGAACTCAATGGCCCAGGATCACACCACCTCAGGTGCACTGTTACGCTTCAATCACATTGAAACGAACGTGTCCAGTTAAGTAAGGCTGGATTAAATACTGTACAATTCCAGACAAATACTGTATACCGAGTACCCACATCGCTTACTTCTCAAAGAGATGTTTTGTTTGACTGGACAATAATCTGTGTTCATGCTATGAATTAAAATAACAATTGTTTTATTTTCAATCTTTTAATCTGATGCTAACATGGGGGGGAAATTGAAAGTACATGTTTTGATTTGGAAATAAAAAAATAATTAAATGAATACTGCATGCATTGATAAACAATATGCTCTAGCGCATTTGCAGATGTATTAATGAAGTCTGGAATCTCAATCCATGTGTCATTCAGTGCAAATCAAGACAACTACGTTAAGATGCCACAGCATCTCAATGGGTCAAGTCTGGACTTTGACTTGGCCATTCCAGAACGTGTATTTTGTTTTTCTGAAACTATTCTGAAGTTGAATTACTTCTGTGTTTTGCATCATTGTCTAGTTGCAGCATCCATCTCTTTAAACTGTCTGACAGACGGCCTCAGGTTTTCCAGCAAAACATTTGATAAACTTTTGAATTCATTCTTCCATTAATGATTGCAAGTTGTCCAGGCCCTGAGGCAGCAAAAGAGCCCCAAATCATGATGCTCCCTCCACCATGCTTCACGGTGGGAAGTGTTGATGTTGGTGAGCTGTTCCATTTTTCCTCCACACATGACGTTGTGAGTTACTCCCAAAAAATTTGGTTTCATCAGTCCACAAAATATTTTAGCAAAACTTCTGTGGAGTGTCCATGTGCCTTTTTGCGAACATTAAACGAGCAACATTGGGTTTTTATAGACAGCGGTGGCTTCCTCCGTGGAGTCCTCCCCTGAACACCATTCTTGGCCACAGTTTTACATATACTAGTAGTTGATGTGTGCACAGAGATATTGGACTGTGCCAGTGATTTCTGTAAGTCTTTAGCAGACACTCTAGGTTTCCTTTTTCTTACCTCATCTGAGTATTCTGCGCTGAACTCTTGAAGTCACCTTTGGTGGACGGCCACTCCTCGGGAGAGAAGCAACAGTGCAAAACTCTCCATTTGTAAACAACGTCTTTGACTGCAGATTGATCAACATCCAGACTTTTAGAGATGGTTTTGTATCCTTTCCAAGCTTTATACAAATCTACAATCCTTGATTGCAGGTCTACGGACAGCTCTTTTGACCGATCCATGATGCACATTAGACAATGCTTCTCATCAAAACATTTCTTATCAGGTGTGTGTTTTAGAGTGGGCAGGGCAGCTTTAAATCGCTCATCAGTGATAGGGCACACACCTGACTTAAAATAGCTGGTAAAAATTGGTTTCAATTGCTCTATAAGTCTCCTTGGGCAGACTGTTTACTGACTTATTTCCCCCTTTTGTCATTGTTTGCATGCTATCTTCATTAAAATACGAAATTCTATCAATGTTTGGGTGGTTTTAGTTAAAGCAGTACATTTGATGGTGATTTTATGCAGAAATGTGAGAAATTCCAAAACGTTCAGATACTTTTTCATACCACTGTACATTTATGAAATTGATTGTATTGAAGTAAAACATCAAAGCTTTTCGTGGACATAATTCAGAAATGAATCTATGGCTTCAAAATCATTTAAGAACAGAATGGACGGTTTTGGTCACAAATCGTGGACTGGGCCACAGAACAGATACAACCATCTTTCAGCTAAAACTGAACTATTTCAGGTTTTCATGACTTTATCCCTAACATCTTCAAAGACATAGTTTTGGTTAGCATTAATATAACCCAGCAATGCATTGTTAGCATATTGGTTAAAACACAATAAAAATCAACAAATCAAAGCCAAGAAAGAGGTGCACGGTTAGCATAAACGGCTAACTCGCAACAATAGGCCGCTGATCAAAGACATAAAAGCAGCCGGCAGTGGCGGGACGTGGACCAACTATGAAATGCGGCTGAATAAACGGAACTAGAGGTTATAGGACTGAATAAAAACAGGGTATTGAGTTTAAATCAAAGACAAAACAAGGACCAGGGATTCCCCTACATAAAAAAAGGCATATTATTATGTAGGGTAACGTATATAGCTGTATTCAACTATGCATTTTACGTACATGTACCATAGCTGAGAGCTCCGACTAGACATGTGCCGGTTACCGGTTTCACGGTTTACCGTGGTGTGAAAACGTCGCAGTTTCAAAACCACTAAAATTTTCCGTCATACCTTAGTACGGTATTCGCTATTTTTCATGTGCCAAAATGCAGCCGAAGTGGCTTGGTGCGGCACCGCTCACCCCTTCCCGTTTGTTACCGTGAGTGTCACTAAACAGCCAGCAAACCCCAAAAAAAATCCTCCAAACACAAGGCGTAGTTTTCTTCAATTTATTGAGCTCTCAAATCGTGGTGAAATATACAAATAAATACATTTAAAACGTTGTACAATTGTATTTTTCCACGCGTGATTAGGTTCAACAGGATAGCAGTAGCACCATTAAAAAGTTCGCCAAAAACAAAACACACATTTTCCTTTCAAATTCAATATACAAACTAACTAAAACTTACAAAGACGAATGTTAGCCTAGGCTAAACTGGGAGAGCAGCTTCTTTTATGTCTCACAGCCGCTGAGTGAGAGAAAAGCTTGAATGAAGGGGGGAAAGAAAAAGAATCGCGTCAAAGATCGCGAATTGAGAGAGGAGGTCTCACTCCTCACTTTTTTTTTTTTTTTTTTTTTGATGAAACCTTGAAACCTCAACAATATTTACATTTTAACTAATTTATAAAACTAACTTATACATTTTTAACTAACTTATTAACTTATGAATTCTTTGTTCTTTTTAATACAAAGGCATGGCATCATGTAGACTAGAGTTGACACAGTGGCTGAAAATGGCGAAACTTCACTTGAGCCTTCCCCCCTCAAAAAAAAGTCAAACAGTATATATTTTTAATTTTATTTAGAAGTGTTTTTACTTTTTATAGCAATTATTTTGTTCTTACTCTAATATTGAGCAACTTGAGCTGTGGCTGTGGGTATAGTCTAGGTTCTATTTATTTTAATTTTATATAATATTTGTTATTTTTTGTTAATTTATTTATTTTCACATTATATTCATGTTCCAATTTGCAAATATGTTTTGAAAAAATCCTGTTCAATGGATTTTTTTTTTTTTTTTTAAAACCCATATATCTCAAAATTTTGGAGCTATAGACCCTACCCACGTGACGTCACAACTCCGCTCTCCTGACTGGTGCCGCCCACTTGTCCGTCAACACATCGTGTTGACCTGTTACGGCTACGTACATTCCTCCTATTTACGGCGTGTTTTTCTGCTCGTTAACATTAATAATCAAAATGGTGAAGGCGTGTGTGGCGGTCGGTTGCAATAACAGAGAAGATAGACGGAGAGACTTGAAGTTCTACCGGATTCCGAGAGACACGGAGAGGAGAGAGCGAGATGGGCTGCTGCAATTCGACGAGAAAACTGGGCTCCAAACGATTACCACAGATTATATAGTAGTCATTTTATATCTGGTAAGATGCATATAATATATATTTAGAGGGTTTTGGGCTGACAACCACAATTAAGATCATTGCTAGGCTAATCGCCGACAACATACACGTATGTATGTAGTGAGAGTGCTATCGCTAATCCATATAAACATTAAAAGCCCTAGCTCCATTGACAAATGACATGAAATACATTAGACTTGACAGTGGATGTTAGCAAGAACAAAAGATTTTGAATTGAAAATTTCGTAACTCACCTTCCGAGCACAAGATTCCTGCCGAATTTTCGTGTACGAGGACCTGTTTCACCCAACCAGCAACGTAGCATTTATAAGCCTCCAAGCTCTTAAAGTTTTTCAAACTTTCGTGAGAATAGGCTGATTTTGTGTGGACAAGATAGTTGTAAATATCAGGGTCAGGCAGAGACGGCGAAGGCAGCCGGTCAAAAATCATCGATTTAGGCATCAAATATGGATCTGGCGACTGTATAGAACGAAGCTTTTCCACATAACGCCTTTTATGCAACACATCCAGTGAGTTTACGGCATCAGAAAGCACCGGGTCTTCCATGAAATGCATTTTAAATTCCTCGATCAATTGAAACCAATGCTAATACAGAGACAAAATGACGGACAAGTGGGCGGAACCATACAGCGAGCACGTGGTTTTGTGACGTCGGTGGGTATGGTATATAATTGCAATACCGTGAAACCGTGAAACCGCAGTATTTTTGCTCACGGTTATCGTACCGTCAAAATCTCATACACTCTCACCCCTATTATTCGCTCTATTTATTGAACCATTAGCAATTGCAATAAGACAAAACGCTAATATCAAAGGGATTTGCTCGCGCACATCAGAACACAAAATTAACTTATACGCAGACGATATACTATTATATCTAGAAAAACCAGAATCCTCCCTACATGAGACTTTTGAACTAATAAAGACATTTTCACAAATATCAGATTATGCTATAAATTGGTCGAAATCAATTATAATGCCCTTATCAACAAACTCATGGAATCCTGCAAATCAAAATCACAATATTCCAATAGGGAATATAAAGTATCTTGGAATCAACATTTCACCAAAACTTACAGAATTAACTAAACTAAACCATACACCTCTCTTAGCAAAAATATGTGAAGATTTGACACACTGGAATAATCTACCCATCTCACTTTTGGGCCGGATAGCAACAGTCAAAATGAAAGTATTACCACAAATAAACTATTTGTTCTCAATGATCCCCTTTAAACCCACTCAAAAATGGTTTCAAGACCTAGACTCAGCCGTCACAAAATTCTACTTTAAAAACAAGAAAAACAGAATTAGCCTTGCCAAATTGCAAAGAAATAAACCAGAGGGGGGTCTAGAGGCCCCTAATTTCCAACACTATTATATAGCAAATCAAATACAATATCTTATTAGGTGGTTATATCTTAACACTGAACAACAGTCATGGCTAGAATTAGAGCAAACAGACTGCAACCAAATACAATTGGCAAACCTCCCCTTTATTAGCTCTAGTATTAAGCACCATAGCTGCTTCAAAAACCCAATGATAGCATGTACCTTGAAAGCCTGGTGGAGAGGTATGGAAATTACGCAATCACAACAAGCCCCGTGTAAATTCTCACCAATCTGGCACAACCCAGACTTTGGAGTTAATAAAATTCCTATTTATTTCAGCGCATGGGATGATACGGGAATAAACCAGTTACAGCATTTGTTTAAAGATAATACATTCATGTCATATGAAAAAATAATGCAAGATTTCCAGATCAAAGGGGTCAATTTCCTGCAATACAATAAAATCAGGGCAGCCATCAGAAGCAAATTTCCATCACTAACGGGTACGTTAGACCCACCACCTTTCGTAAATAAAATAATAAATATACATCCTCAACAAAAAAAAATACTTTCAAAAGTATATAAAGCCCTCTCATGTAACAACTCTACTTGCCTACCAATCGAAAAATGGAATAACGAACTTTCGGTAACATTAGATAATAACTATTGGTCCAACATCTGTAAAAATACATTTATAATGACAAAGAATAAGAACCTTCAGCTTATACAGTTTAAAATACTGCACAGATGGCATATTACTCAATCTAAAATGCACAAAATGGGGTTCTCCCAATCCGATAAATGTACAAACTGCAACGAAGATACTTCAGATACATACATTCATGCTCTTTGGCAATGTAAACCAATACAAGATTTCTGGGCACAGGTAACGAAGAAACTCTCTTTCCTATTGAACTGCAGGATTCCATTGTCTCCAACTCTTTGTCTGCTTGGCGATCTGAATACAGTGAATATCTCTATCCATCAAACCCGTCCACTACTAGCAAGTCTAACGATAGCCAAAAAAACAATATTGTTGAATTGGAAAAACAAACAAAACATTAACATTAACCAATGGCTAAATCTAATCATTGAATATATAACATTAGAGAAAATATCTGCCAAACAGACAAATAAAATGGACAAATACGAACAACAGTGGGAAACGGTCGCAAGAATGATGAACATAGAATAAGGATTCTCTCTCACCTGCGAAGGAATGCCACAAAAATAATAAAAATGTACACATAAATTGATGTATGCGGGGTGTCCAGGGAAGTTGTATGCATCATTCTGCAGCTGGAAACAGGACATGTTTAAATCCAAACTGTTTTGTACACTCCCAACAGCATGTAATAAATACACTTTCTTCCTTCACAGTTTAGTCGGTCAATGGGCTTATTTTACAAGGATACTCATAGACAATTTGGTTTCCAGCTGCTGGGGAACATATGCAACTTTTTTTTGGAACACCCTATATATTATCAGACTTGGAACAATTAAGGAACTATGCGTAAATAATACACTTCACCGGTCCTTGGCATACATCTAATGGTGTTTGATAAACCTCTTCTTCTGTCAGCTTTGCAGGTGGAGTTTGTTGGCGTCCTGCCCTGGTCCGTCCCGTCGCCGGTCTTGGCCCCCGGGATTTTCGGCCGGGGCTTGTCTGGTTGCGTCTGGCTGTGCGGGGGTCCCGTTGGGCGCGCGCTGGTGTCGTGGGCGGGTGGGGGGGCCGCGCGGGTGCCGGTCCGGGGCCGCGGCCCTTCCCCGGCCGGCCGGGGTGGGGTGGGGTGGAGTTGGGGTGGGGGCCGGGGGGTACATGCGGCAGCCATGGTTCCCTCCCAGGTCCGCCCGGCCGGAGCCGCGTCTCCCTGTACCGGGTGCCGGGGAGGTGCCCTCTGGTGTCATGCCGCGCGCCCCTCCTGGCCCGGGGGTGGGTTGTGGGGGGCGCGCTTCCGTCCCCTTGGTCTGCTTCCGGCCCTGTCCGCCTCCCTGGGCCGCGGCGGCCGCTGCTGCCCCCCGGCCGGCGGAGTCGTTGGCGGGGCCTCTTGGGGCCCGCGGGGCCTTGGGTGAGGCTTGCTGTCCCTTGCCGGTGGGGTGGACGTCCCCTGGTCGCCGGCGCTTGGTGTGGCGCCTGCTCGGGGTGCGGGGTGGGTGCTCGGTGGTGGGGGGGGGGGGGGCGGTCGCGGAGGCGCCGTGGGTGGTCTGGGGCGGGGATTGATCGGGGCCCTGACGCCTCTTCTGCCCTGCGGCCGGTGGTTCTGGTGGACGGGGCCACGCCCGCGGGAGCCTGCCTCTTAACTCACGCACTTCTCACTTCGGCACTGTAAATATTTTTCACCTTGGCACTTACATGCTCATACATTTCTCCGGGGAGAGTTGGGACGGGGCTTTACAGTCCCGGCCCGGCTCCCCCCTGTTTTTAATGCACCACACACCAAGGTTGTGGGATGGTTGGGACCTGTTGGGGGTGGGGGTACCTCACGGCTGCCTCCTCACCACAGGCCCCGCCATCTCTGCACCTTTTTTAAATGCACCACACATCATACTCCACAGGAGAGCTCTGGCAAAGGGCGGTGGGACGGGCGGCTGGGCAGAAGCTCCATGCTGCGGTCCCACTGCCCCAAGCCAAGCTCTCCTATTTTAATGCATACATTGCACTACCCTCCCCTCACACCCCCATCACGGTGCTGGGTGATGGCTGCCAGTCGGGAACCTGGCAGCCACAGTAATAGGGTGGTAGGTGGGTCCCACACTTTTTTATATGGCGTGGCTCCTGGGGTGTGGCCTCCCCTCTGCCTTGGCTGCCGGCCGCGGGAGTAGGTTGGGGGGTCGGGTCCCCGATCTTGCATCGCCCCGTGGCAGTTCCTGGGCGTTCTCCTGCCTCCGCCTTCCCCTCTCTTCTCTGGCTGGGCATCCGCCCTGCGCTCCGTCGCGGGTCGCTGACTGGGCGCCGGTGTATCAGCGGGGTGTCGCCTGCACCGGCGGGGGACCCTGCCTTGCCTGGGGCTTGGTGGGCCGCTGGGGGTCCCGTGGCGTGCCGTGCCGGTTGGGGGGCTGTGGCTCGTGGCCCGGGTGGGCGGGCGGGAGTGGGTGTAGGCGTGGGGTTGGTGGTGCGTCCCCTCCTGCCATCCCTGAAGGCCGGTTGATGGGTGCGCGGGTGGCCCGGGGGACCACCCTGGGTCCCGGGGGGGGGACGATGGCTCCTTTGCTGGGCTGCGGGAGGAGGGATGGGCTGCGCATGGCCCCCCGCCCCCGCGCCCGCCCTCCCTCCCTCCCCGGGTTGGCTGGGTGGGGGCTGTGGCCCTGGGTTGGCGCCCGCGCGGCTTCTCCGCCCATCTGCGTGGCTGTCGCGCGCCCGGTGGGGCCTGCGTGCTGCTGGATGTGGTAGGGCATTCTCGGGTCGGGGGTCCCGGTGCCGGGATTGGCGATGCGGCGGCGTAGGGTTGGTCGCCAACGGGCTTACTCGTAAGAGATTCACACGATTACTGGGTTCTAGATCACAGAACTGATTTGTGCACACTCTACCCCTTTCAATCACTTAGCTTATAGGCTTATAGACACCCCCACCCCCATTCTCCTCTTTCACTGGCCAATAGGCCCCCACATGGTGTAAACCGGAAATACATCTCGCTGACGATAGCACCAGCATATTAGTAACTAGTTTAGATGTTCAATGTATATCTAGTTGTTGTTTGTGTATGTGTTTCTTTTCCTTCTTCTCTTGTATTTCTTTTCTTCTGTCCCCCCATAATCCCTTCCTGTTCGCTGCTTTGTCATAATAAAAAGGTATTTTGAATGATCACAATTGGAGTATGTCAGACTCTCAATGTGAAACATTAAAACTGTTCAGAATCTGGGCACTTAGACTTCCATTCTCTGTGTCAAACAGCTGAACAGGACAGGTTTAAAAAAAAAAAAAAAAAAAAAAAAAAAAAAAAAATCTCATACTGGCACATGCCTAGCTCCGACATTATCCTGGCTAATGAAATATTTCAAATATATCTTTTTTATGGTTCTTCTTGGGGGGGGCGTGAAAAAACAAAATTCGCCATGGCACGACATAGTGAGATTGTCCGATTCCGATGCAGCCCACCACCACAGCTTCAAAAAATCCTAGAGGAAACCTTGAGGACTTTGAAGTACGAGACTGCTTCAACTTTAAAGTGCAAGAGATTTCAGCGTGAGGTTGGTATGATTAAAAGCACAAACAATTTTAATCATAAGTGGCCAATTCTCAAAAATAACACTCCAAACGCACAGCTAAAAGCCACCCCGGTTAAAACTCAACCGCTAGCTTCACAAACCCCACTTATTGCACTTTAATGATTACTGCACAATCCCGTTGAAAATGATTAAAAACAGTAGACCCATGAAACTTAATCTAAGGGGGGAAACAGTGACATACCACGAGGTAAAAGTTCAATAAAAAAATACAAAATACATTATTCCATGTACAAACTATTAAAGTACATTGCTCTAACAGCATGCCTTAGTGATTGACTTTGAAGTTGCCTGCTTTCCTGACCAAGCAATATGTCGTACGGAGCATGCAGTCAACACGGAGGTTGGAGGATCGGGACGCAAAAATTTAATGACCGAGTTAATGTAACAGCACCACGGGGATAAATAACTTCTAATATCAATTCAAATACAAGAAAAATATTAACATTCACCGTTTATCGCTGAATGTGGCGACGAAAGCCAGCCGACCGCAACACAACAGGTATCTCTTGCGTCCTCCACTGCCGCGCGCTTGTCCCGAACTGCGCCTGATAATGATCATGGGCTTTCTATCGGAAAGAGAGTGCGCACCCCCTACTGGTTGCTTTTTTTTTTTTTTTAACCTTTTCGCTGTGGCCCTGACGTTTGCGTACTTTTCCCCGAGGTCCTAGCGCTCTTAAACTCTCCCGCTTAATAAAAGGTCACGGTCCCAGCGATTTATTAGAGGCAAGGGCGTAGATTTGGTCGATAGTTAATTTTTTTTTTTTTATTTATGTAAAAGTAAAGATACAGGTGCAAAAAATTACTTAAGTAAAAGTGCAAGTCTCTAAGAAAAAAAAAATACTCAAGTACAAAGCAGTGTTGTTTTCGTCGACAATGACTATAACGAAAATATTTTGTCGACAAACATTTTTTTCATGACAATGAAGAAACGAGAAGGAGCTAAAATCGTGTCTCGAGAGATTAAACATAACGACACGAATGCCAGTTTTCGTCTGACGAGACACCAACGAAACAAAAATGCGCCCTTGTTTCTTTCGTGTGACATTTATGTGTAGTTAGTCTGCATCGTAGCAGTGTCTGGTTGTGTCACTCATGTGACATGCTGCACCCCCGCATCCACTAGCTTGTTTTCAGACACACGCAGTAGGATTTGTCTTCTAATATTGGCAAGAGAGAATATGCAATGTTTTTTTGTCAAAAATGTCAAAATTCATTTGAAATAGTTGGAAACCTTTTTTTATTTATTTTATTTTGGAGTGAAACTAAACGAGATTAGTCTGTGTTTTCATTAACAAAACTATACAAAGACAAACAAATTTCGAAACGACTAACACGGGACTAAGACTAATAAGTATTATTGTCCAAAAGACGAAGATGAAAATGAAAAGGGCTGCCAAAAACAACACTGGTACAAATTTCTTGCTTTGATTGACTTGATTTACTTTACAAGTAAAAAGTAAAAGTATTTTCTCCAGATGCAAAAATATAATAACATATACACTCACCGGCCACTTTATTAGGTACACCTGTCCAACTGCTCGTTAACACTTAATTTCTAATCAGCAACTCAGTGCATTTAAGCATGTATAAATTGTTTAAGAGAATCTCCTGCAGTTCAAACCAAGCATCAGTATGGGGAAGAAAGGTGATTTGAGTGACTTTGAACGTGGCATGGTTGTTGGTGCCAGAAGGGCTGGTCTGAGTATTTCAGAAACTGCTGATCTACTGGGATTTTCACGCACAACCACCTCTAGGGTTTACAGAGAATGGTCCGAAAAAGAAAAAATATCCAGTGAGCGGCAGTTCTGTGGGCGGGAATGCCTTGTTGATGCCAGAGGTCAGAGGAAAATGGCCAGACTGGTTCGAGCTGATAGAAAGGCAACAGTGACTCAAATAACCACCCGTTACAACCAAGGTCGGCAGAAGAGCATCTCTGAACGCACAGTACGTCGAACTTTGAGGCAGATGGGCTACAGCAGCAGAAGACCACGCCGGGTGCCACCCCTTTCAGCTAAGAACAGGAAACTGAGGCTACAATTTGCACAAGCTCATCGAAATTGGACAATAGAAGATTGGAAAAACGTTGCCTGGTCTGATGAGTCTCGATTTCTGCTGCGACATTCGGATGGTAGGGTCAGAATTCGGTGTCAACAACATGAAACCATGGATCCATCCTTCCTTGTATCAACGGTTCAGGCTGGTGGTGGTGGTGTAATGGTGTGGGGAATATTTTCTTGGCACTCTTTCGGCCCCTTGGTATCAAATGAGCATCGTTGGAACGCCACAGCCTACCTGAGTATTGTTGCTGACCATGTCCATCCCTTTATGACCACAATGTACCCAACCTCTGATGGCTACTTTCAGCAGGATAATGCGCCATGTCACAAAGCTGGAATCATCTCAGACTGGTTACTTGAACATGACAATGAGTTCACTGTACTCAAATGGCCTCCACAGTCACCAGATCTCAATCCAATAGAGCATCTTTGGGATGTGGTGGAACGGGAGATTCGCATCATGGATGTGCAGCCGACAAATCTGCACCAACTGTGTGATGCCATCATGTCAATATGGACCAAACTCTCTGAGGAATGCTTCCAGCACCTTGTTGAATCTATGCCACGAAGAATTGAGGCAGTTCTGAAGGCAAAAGGAGGTCCAACCCATTACTAGCATCGTGTACCTAATAAAGTGGCCGGTGAGTGTATATCATGCATGCATACAAAGATCTGAGTCAATATTGAAAGAAAAAAACAGAAAATTCATTCACTGCTCAGTTTTTTTTAAACTGCAGAATAGAAAAAAAAACAAGCAATAAAATTGATTGCACAGTAAACAGAAGCTTACCAAGCTCAAAAACTCCAAAACTTAGTTTAATGGCTGGTAATGCATATTATATAAATAATATTGTTGACACTTTAATTTCTTTTTCAGATTATTAATATTTAAAAATGATGCCATTAGTTATTATTTTAGGGTAACACGGGTGGTCATGGGAAATGTTGCACGCATTAAGTGGAATTCATTTATTTCTGATGGAGAAAATAGATTCACCATACGAGCACATTCATGATACGACTTTGGTAGTGATTGTAACATAAAGCTCCACTGGAGCTGTAATGACTTCAAAGAGTAATGTTTAACGTTATTATTCCACTTTTCAAAGTAAATTTGACGTACCATATTAACATCAAGGAAACATGCTACTGGGCTAAGACAAAAATATTGCATATCCCAACAACGGAATGCAAAACTTAAAATTCGTAAATTTCTTGAATTAAAGCTGACCTGATGTGAACTAGCCTAATTCTTCCATGTACAGGGAGGTTGAATGAGGTTAAAAGGCTTTTCTAACCATAGGGTAGGCTAATCACATGTGCTATCCAGGGAGAAGAAATTCATCCATCCAGACAGCAAGTGCAAGAGTACACCAGACAAATATTCGCCATCAAATTCATACCATACATTTCTAGTTGCAAACTAGGACCAAAAATGTAATCCCATTTTAATAGGATTTAAAATTTAATCATTGTTGTTGCTAAAACATTGAAGGAATCTTTCTTTGCGTCATTTCCCGTTGGCAGTGGTATTCATTGGTGGATGATGTACACGCTCTTTTTTTAGTACAGTACAGTACAGATATAGGTGCAACAAATTCCTTAATTAAACCTACAAGTTTCAAAGAAAGAAAATACTCAAGTAAAAGTACAAAAGTACTTGCATTAAAATTTACATTACAAGTAAAAAGTAAAAGTGTTTTCTTTAAATGCAAAAATGTAATATACCCGTAAAAAAAAAAAAAAAAATCGTTGTCTCGCCCGCCCGGGTGGTATGGTCTCTCCTCTCAAGCTCGGGTCCTCTACCAGAGGCCTGGGAGCTTGAGGGTTCTGCACAGGATCTTCACTGTCCCTAGGATTCAATTCAATTCAATTCAATTCAATTTTATTTGTATAGCCCTCAATCACAACAGAGGTCTCAAAGGACTTTACAGAGGCAATATGATACACAATTAGAAATGAAGCAACAAAGATGAATAGATACAGTTCAAGTCCTGGGTATCCCCTATCCTTAAGACCCTCCATGCCGGCAAGGAAAAACTCCAAAAACTCCAGAGTCAATTGGGAGAAAAATGAGAAACCTTGGGGAGTACCACAGTCAGGAGAGATCCACTCCCAGGACGGATAGACAGGAACCCCAGAACGGCTAATGGAAATTAGCAAGCGAAATTATAGTCCGTAAAAATCCAGTGGAGTAAAGGAGCAAGAAGAGGTCCCTCTAGTCAGATGAGACGGGGGTAGCAGGGAGGACGTCTATCCAGCCAGGGGTCCGGACAGTCAGGAGGCTGCAGCTGAAAAATAGCCCCTCCCCAGAGGGGAGGGGGGAAAGGGGACACCGGGTGACTAGTGATGAAGAGACTAGACAACTAGATATTAACATTGGAAAATAGAAATAAAGTAAGACAAGTGGTAGGTAGAGTAAGAAAAGGAGATAGAACTCAGCGGCTGTACTGCCCCCCAGCATTATAGCTTCTAGTGCAACTTAAACTGTGAGTCTATTCCGACTTCAACTAGCCTAACTATAAGCTTTGTCGAATAGGAACGTTTTTAATCTAATCTTAAATGTGCAAACTGTCTCGGCTTCTTTAATACTAGCTGGAAGCTGATTCCATAAAACAGGGGCTTGGTGGCTAAAGGCTCTAGCTCCGACAGTACTTTTATGAACCCTGGGAACTACCAGTAGACCTGCATTCTGAGATCGGAGTGTTCTGTTGGGGCGGTATGGAACCAGAGCATCGGTGAGATAAGATGGCCCCAACCCATTATTGGTCTTAAATGTAAGAAGGAGGATTTTAAATTTAATTCTAAACTCGACTGGAAGCCAGTGAAGTGCCTGGAGCACAGGGGTGATGTGCTCTCTTCTATTGGTTCCTGTTAAAAGTCTTGCTGCTGCGTTTTGGACTAGCTGAAGACCTTTTAGAGAGCTTTTAGGACAAGCTGCAAGTAGGGAGTTACAGTAATCCAATCTCGATGTAACGAACGCGTGAATTAATTTTTCTGCATCGCTTTTAGATAAAATATTTCTAATTTTGGCGATGTTGCGCAGGTGAAAGAAAGCCGTTCTACAGGTTTGTTTAATGTGTGCTTTAAACGATAAGTCAGGGTCAAATAAAATTCCTAGGTTTTTAACTGTGGCGCTGGAGGCTACACTTACATTGTCCAGAGTGACTATCTGGGCAGATAAAGAGTCTCTAACACTTTTCGAGCCTATTATAAGGACTTCTGTCTTTTCAGGGTTAAGTAGAAGATAGTTAGTGCTCATCCAGGTATTTATATCTCGGACGCAGGCGCTTAGTTTTTCTACTTGCCTGACCTGCTCAGGTTTAATTGATAAATACAGTTGTGTGTCGTCAGCGTAACAATGAAAGTTAATGCTATGTTTTCTGATGATGTTACCTAGAGGAAGCATATACAGCGTAAACAAGATGGGCCCGAGGACAGATCCTTGCGGCACACCATAACTAACTCTAGAGTACGATGATGATTGCTGGTTTACATTGACAAACTGGTACCTATTAGATAAATATGATTTAAACCAGCAGAGGGCTGCTCCTCTAATGCCTATGTCACATTCTAATCTCTGCAATAAGATATTATGGTCGATTGTGTCAAAGGCTGCGCTCAGGTCCAGCAGAACCAGGATCGAGACTAATCCAACGTCAGCGGCAAGTAACAAGTCATTAGTTACTTTAACTAATGCGGTTTCAGTGCTATGATGAGCTCGAAAGCCAGACTGGAACTGTTCAAATAAACTATTGTCCTGTAGGTGCTGACAGAGCTGTTTAATTACCACTCTTTCAAGGACTTTGGAGAGAAATGGTAAGTTAGAAATAGGTCTATAATTGGCCAGAATATCAGGATCAAGAGTAGGTTTTTTCAAGAGCGGTTTAATAACTGCATATTTAAAGGACTGCGGCACGTAGCCAGTAACTAATGAGATATTTATTATATTTAAGATAGTGTCAATAGTTAGAGGCAGGGTCTCTTTAAAAAGTTTGGTTGGGATTGGGTCAAGGAGGCACGTTGATGGTTTGGAGGACATTATAATTGAAGTTACATCAATTTGGTCTACAGTGGTAAAGTTATTTAATATTTTAGAGGGGTTTATAGGAGATTCCGAATTCTTTGTCTGCACTTTATCAGACCTAATAATTGGAAGTGATTCATTTATTTTATTTCTAATAGTTGCGATTTTATTGTTAAAAAATTTTAGGAAGTCATCACAGCTAAGGGTGGTTGGGATATAAGGTTCTATTGAGGTGTGACTGTTTGTCAGCCTTGCTACAGTGCTGAACAGAAACCTAGGATTATTTTTGTTTTCCTCTATTAAGGATGAGTAATATCTGGTTTTAGCCGTGCGCAAGGCCTGCTTATATGTCACTAAGCTGTGTTTCCAGAGAGGGTGTGCTCTGTGTTGGAACGGCGCCAAAGTCTTTCTAATTTACGTGTCGATTGTTTAAGAGAGCGTGTTTCAGCATTATACCAGGGAGATGCTCGTCTCGGCTTGACAAACTTTAATTTGGAGGGAGCGACGACATCTAGGGTGGTACGAAACGTAAACAGAACACGATCAACAAACTCGTCATTAACAGCAAGGCCGGACATCACTCCTTCATAATTAGATGACATGGAGGCAAATATAGGCTGAATTATCTGTTTATACTCTGAAACAGAGTGATCACCTAATGTCCTTTTCATCTGAGTTCTAATCACTGGTGGTGGATTATCTTGAAGCACAAACCGAAAGGTAATTAGAAAATGATCAGACAGTACAGGGTTGTGGGGATGGACACTAAGATCACTAATCTCAGTACCGTAGGTTAAAATCAAGTCCAGGGTGTGCTTGTGACTATGAGTTGGTTTATTTACATTTTGAATGAAGCCAGTCCCATCTAGTAGGTCATTAAAGGCCTTACCAAGGGAGTCACCTTCATCGTCAACATGTATATTAAAATCCCCTACAATTATAATTCTATCCCAGCTTAGCAAAATACTAGATAAAAAGTCAGAGAAATCTAACAAAAACTGTGAGTAGGGACCAGGGGGACGGTAAACCACTATGAACAGAACTGGTTTTTGGTTCTTCCAGTTAGCGTCTATAATTGATAGTGCTAGACTTTCAAAGGAGTTATAAATGTAATTAGCTTTACTTTTTGGGCTCATACCTAAACAAGAGTGTGATATTACTGCCACCCCCCCTCCACGGCCCGTGCTTCTAGCTGTGTGAAAATTCACGTGACTTGGGGGTGTGGATTCATTAAGTCTAACAAAGTCATCCTGCTGAAGCCAAGTTTCAGTCAGGGCCAAAATATGAATATTGTAATCCCCAATTAAGTCATTAACTAACAGAGATTTGGGCGAGATTGACCTGATGTTTAATAATCCGCATCTTATATATTTATTAAGAGCTAATTTATTTTCACTGCTATCAGGGGCTATATGTATTAAATTCTTTGGTCTCGTTCCTATAGTACTCGGTTTTCCCCTGTTCACTATACGAGGCACGGACACAGTCTCTATCTTCTGTCCTGAATTTTGGATTTGTGACAGCTCGGAAAGAGGCGAGTGGTCACTACTAACAGTGTTATGTTTTACACTACAACACTGCGCCCGGGCCCCCACTCTCAAGTGTCACTTTGGGAGACTTAGTTTGGCGGCCAAATTTCGAGTTAAGAGAGCAGCACCGTCCCAAGTCGGATGAATGCCGTCTCGGCGCATGAGCCCGGGCTTGCCCCAAAACGCGTGCCAGTTATCAACAAAGACTATATCGTTTTCTGGGCACCATCTAGACAACCAGCGGTTAAATGATGAGAATCTAGAGTACATCTCATCATTGACGAAATTAGGCAGAGGACCAGAGAAAACTACGGTGTCCGCCATCGACTTAGCAAGTTCACACACCGAGGCTACGTTTAATTTAAGCACCTCAGACTGTCTCCGCCGGGCGTCGTTACCGCCTGCGTGAATCACGATACGGCGGAACCTCTTCCTACTCTGCTTTAAGAGTCTGAGGTTTCCTTCGATGTCACCGACTCTGGCCCCTGGGTAACACCTGACAGACACCGCCGGGTGCTTCACGTCTCTAACTATGGAGCTTCCAATTACGAGAGTGTCTGGTTCAGCCGGTGTGTCGCTGAGGGGGGCAAACCTATTGCTGACGTGAAGCTGCTGGTGCACTAAGGTTGTGCGTTTACCACTGCGCTTCCCCCGTACAGTCACAAATCCCTCCTTAATTTCCCCCGGCTGCACGGGGCTCGCTGGGGGGCTAACTGCGCTAGCAATCCTACTACTGCAAGCACGACCTGCCACTACCTGGCTATAGCTAGGACTAGCTTTCGTCTCTAGAGTGCAGAGCCGTGCTTCTAGCTCAGAAACCCTGGTCTCCAACCCTGAGACTAAGCTACACTTCCTACAGCTACTACTGTCCTCGACGAAGGAGCCAGGGTGCTCGCTATACATACAGCACACTGAGCAGAAAAGACGGGAGGACGAAGGCAGAGGGCTAGCCATAGCTCGGATAAGCTAGGCTAGCAAGATAGAGCTAAAGAGGAGAGGAGAGTAGTTTTAATCCACGATCTGTCCGATCGTGGGATAAAACAAAATAAGGAGCACTAGGAGAGCCGAACTAGCCTAGGATCGATTCTCCGATGTGTCCGTTGGATAAAACAAATTGAGGAGCACTAGGAGATTAGCGACTAGTAGCAGCGCTAACAAACAAACGATACACTCACCGGATGTGACGTCACAGGAAACAACTCCTTCAGATTGCTCTCTTCTGAACGGAGATGTCGGTCGTTGTTCCTGGTATCTGTTGGAGCCATGCACCCAGCTTGGAGGTTACTGCCCATAGTGTCCCGATCACTACTGGCACCACTGTTGCCTTCACTCCCCACATTTTCTCCAACTCTTCCCTCAACCCTTGATATTTCTTCAGCTTTTCGTGTTCTTTTTTCCTGATGTTGCTATCGCTCGGGATTGCTACATCTATCACTACTGCTGTCTTCTGATGTTTATCCACCACCACTATGTCAGGCTGGTTGGCCATCACCAGTTTGTCTGGCTGGATCTGGAAGACCTACAGGATCTTGGCTCGGTTGTTCTTGACCACCTTTGGGGGTGTCGCCCACCTTGACTCCGGGGTCTCCACTCCGTACTTGGCACAGATTTTCCTGTACACTATGCCTGCTACCTGGTTATGTTGTTCCATGTATGCCTTGCCTGCCAGCATCTTCCACCCTGCTGTGATGTGCTGGACTGTCTCAGGGGCCTCTTTGCATAGCCTGCACCTGGGGTCCTGTCTGGTGCAATAGACCCCGGCCTCTATTGATCCTCTGTTTAGGGCCTGTTCTTGTGCTGCCATGATCAGTGCCTCCGTGCTGTCCTTCAGTCTGGCCTTTTCCAGCCACTGGTATGTTTTCCCCATGTCAGCTACCTCCTCAATTTGTCGGTGCTACACACCATGCAGGGGCTTGTCCTTCCATGATATCTCCTCAGGGTCCTCCTCCTTACTGAGCTTCTGTTGCCTGAGGCATTCACCGAGCAGGTCATCACTGGGGGCCATTTTCATGATGTACTATTGGAGAGATGTAGCTTCCTCCTGGATAGTGGCTCTGATGCTCACTAGTCCTCGGCCTCCCTCTACGTATATATACTGTATATATATGTATTTATATATATTAGGGCTGTCAAAGTTATCACGTTAACGGGCGGTAATTAATTTATTTAATTAATCACGGTAAAATATTTAATGCAATTAATGCATGCATGGACGAAACCCACTCACGCATTGCCGCGAATAGGCTACAATAGTACCGTATTATGGATATTGAGAGCTAAGAGGCAGAGTAAAGCAAGTGGAGTGGACACAGGCATTCATTGGAGCCACGCTCTTAGAGATATAAGCTTTGGCATCCTTTCCACAACAAGCATAAATGTTGTGGCAAGCAGCGTTGAGAAATGCTTTCTCTTTTGATCACAACGCAGAGAAGATATACCATTTACTGCCACCAATGACAGTCATGGTTGCATGGTCAACTTCCCATCATGCATTTGGGCAGTTAAGAACAGTTAAGTCGCTACAGTATCATTTGGTGAAAGCACAACAAAAATGATATTCCTAACTCTCAAAAAAAAAATAATGTTCACAAAAAGAAAAGCGCTCTATGCAAAGAGAACTGGCATTCCAAATAGCTATGCAAAATAATACTCTGTTTGGTCAAACTCTATTTAAACATTTCATTAGCTCAACAAATACACTAGATGGCAAAATTTAGTCACAATATATAAACTATCAAAATTATTATAACTTGTAATTCTTAAAAGATAAATGTAAGTACTTTCTATCCGTGGATACGTTTCACAGAAAAAATGTTTATAATGTTAATGCCAAAAAGTGGTGTCTGTAAAAAGGTCACGGATATCTACCTCATAACTATCGCTTAATTGTATTGTTTTTGATACTGTCGCATTTTATTTGACATGTTAGATGATAAATAATCGATCCAAACAAGAAAAATTGAAAAAAAAAAAACTTTCAAAAGGGTAAATATATGAAAAAGAAAATCTTGACCACTCCTTGATGTCTGCGATTTCTGCATCGCAACCCATGTTATATTACCATGTTTCACCCATAAAATCCCCAAAAAATCCAGCTGTGGCCATTCATAGCTGTGTCTTGACACTCAATGATACATGCTACATGGAGTTTATGGATCAAAAAGAGGTAAGTACGCAATAATATTTCGTTAAAATCATGGCGTCTTTAATTCTGCTCTCGCGTGCTCTCACCTCCAGTTAGGGTTTTGCTGTTTATTTAAAAAAAAAAATGTTATGCCCTCCTGTTCAAAATGTTTCTTCCTCCAGAAAATTGAGATTTTAAGCTTTCCAATGATGTATCACACATGCATATGGGGCAATTTTTAAATTTGGCCAGATTGGGGGTCTCAGAACGGAACTTAAAGTCACCTGAGTGTTTTCTGCCATATGTATACTTTGTTTTAGAATAAATATATTAATTTATTTCTTAAAACAAGCCTATTAAGCTTATTTCTAGCTAGGTATTTTTCTTATTGCAAGAAATTAAGTGAGTAAAATTTACTTGAAGCACTGACACACAATTTCATTTATTTCTTGTGGAATGACACAGAGAACAAGAAAATTTAACTAGTTTTAAGGAGGTGTGTATTTGCGGTGCAGAAAATTAATTCACTACTCAGTTTTATTTAAAACCTTTCAAAATTGGAATAAAACAAGCAATAAAATTGACTGCACTGTAAACAGAAGCTTTAAGAAGCTAAAAAACTCCAAAACTTAGCTTAACAGCAGATTGTGAGCAACAATCATGTGGATACCGCCACCTACTGTACAAGTGTGGTGGGTTCTTTTGGGTCAATATCATGTTCACCTGCCTAATCTTGCTTGTACTCGTGTTGCTACCTCTTGTGCTCAATTACGGTGTAATTGCAGGGGGCATATCGTTGCAGCGGAGGCATTAAAACAAAACTATCAATTCACAATGAGAAAAAAAAGAAAACAAACAAAAGTAACCCTGTGAAGTAGGTGACAATTTGAAAAGTAGTGGAGGAATAAGTCAAACAAGTCAAAAGGTAAAACGTGTGAGTAAATAAGTAGGACTTTTCTAGAAAATTTTTCCCTCCACTGTTTCATGCATGACAGAGTGTGTGGCTTGCTTTAAGGTTGTCACCTGTGCTGTTTGTCATTTGATGGTAATTACTTATGCATATCAACCCTCTCTGCAGATTTGTCATTGCCACATTATTATACAAGTGCCTGCCCATTTCATGCTTGATACACGCCCACTCATCTCAGGAAGACAAGGTAGCTCAAAACAGCATTGACGACTTGCAAATCTTAGCTTCAGCTTCTTTTAAGAAAAATCCCAAAACATTTTGGAACTGTGATTTTATCATGTTCAGACCCATTTTGAGAAGGTTGTCATTGGACACAGAAACACAACAATTACAGAAAATCACTTGTCGACCTGTATAGAGAATTAGGCCATTGGTTCTGTTTTTGAAAAAATTGAAAAGTCACTTCACCTGTACTGTGAAATGTAGTTCGTGAACAACATGAAACTTCCTCCGTTTTTGCTGAATCTAGTAGAGCCTTTTTTACGGCTGCAATACTCTCCTCTTCCTCTTCCTCTTTAAAGTGAGAATAAATAAATGACACAAATGGAAAAATATGGAGTAATTGTAAACAGAAGCGCAAACAATACAGCAAATAACTGCATAGAGAATCAGGCCATGGGTTCTATTTTTGAAAAGAATGAAAAATTACTTCAACTGGCGGTGGTAGAATGTAACGAAGTACTTAAGTGCTTTACAAGAGTACAGATATGAAGTGGTACTTTTTAGTTTTACTTCACTACATTTTACAGTAGGTATCTGTACTTTTTACTCCACTACTTCTCAAATTGTCGACTGCGTTACACGTTACTTTTGTTTGTTTTCTTTTTTTCTCATTATGTATTGATAGTTTCATTTTCATCATTCATGCCTCCGGCATAATCGATAAGCCCCATGCACTTATACTGTAACTGAGCACTAGAAGCAGCAACACGAGTACAAGCAAGATAGGAAGGTGAACAAGATAGTGACCCATAAAACCAACTACACTCTTGTACAATAGGTGGCAGTATGAACCTGATAGTTGCTTGCAATAGATTGCAATAGAGCTTGTTAAATTACTTTTTCCAGTGCAATCAATTTACACACAGTAGGCGTGTTGTGTTGTTCTGAAATAAATGATAAAAACCTAATGAAGCTGGCGATTTCTTTGGCGATGTTACCACAATAAAAATTGTCACCTTTATTTATAAAGACTGGCGAACGGAGCTCGGAGGAGGACCGTGGAAATCGTAGACATTCTACGGCTGTATTGTTGAGCTAGTTCACGGATGCGCACCCCACGCTCATATTTTTTTATCATTTGCGTCTTTGTTTTAATAGCAAGCGTCACTTTTTCCTTGTTTCTCCACCTGTACCAACCTTTTTGAAACCAGTGTTGATTTTTCTCTCAAGAAAATCCAGCGTGCATCCATCTGCGGCGCTCACATGTCGTCATATTTCGAGCATGTGGTCAGATGTAGAAACAAGTAGCGAGTCAAATTTTATGTCGGATGTCGGAAAGATCGTGTGTCAAAGTGATCGTATGTCGAGGCACCACTGTATATTCTGCAGTTTTAAATAAAACTGAGAAATCAATTGATTTTCTGGTTCTTTCTTTTAAATATTGACTCAGATCTCTGTATATATGTATATGTATGTATGTGTACGAATATATACTGTAATTATTATATATAATATATTAGGGCTGAAGCTATCGAATATTTTAGTAATCGACTGAAAATCCTATCGAGTAATTGGATAAAACATTTTTAGGTAAAGAGCAATTATAAATATACATGAGAAATTAAGACATTTAATCTAATATTGAACCATTTTCAGTCAATCAGTGTCTTTATTTTTGATGTACATTGTTGAAAACAGCCAACAATTGCCTCTCAGATGTGACTAGAATAGAAAAAAAGACCAATTCACTGCTTTCACTCCCAAAACTTTTAGATCTTATAATATATATATATGTATATATATATATATAGGGCTGTCAAACGATTAAAATTTTTAATCGAGTTAATTACAGCTTAAAAATTAATTAATCATAATTAATCGCAATTAATCGCAATTCAAACCATCTATGAAATATGCCATATTTTTCAGTAAATTATTGTTGGAATGGAGAGATAAGACACAAGATGGATATATACATTCAACATACGGTGCATAAGGACTGTATTTGTTTATTATAACAATAAATCAACAAGATGGCATAAACATTATTAACATTCTGTTAAAGCGGTCCATGGATAGAAAGACTTGTAGTTCTTAAATCTTAATGTTTTCGTTTTAATAACATTTTTAATATTTTCAAACAAAAAATAAACTAGTAGCTGTTGATGTCAATAATTACTTACACAATGCTCATGGGTGCTGAAGCCTATAAAATCAGTCGCACCCAAGCGCCAGCAGAGGGCGGCAAAACTCCATGAAACACAACAAGTGAGCGTTTCACTGTACTGTCATTTAAATATGTCTGAACGGGGCATCTGCGTTAATTGCGTCAAATATTTTAACGTAATTATTTTTAAAAATTAATTAACGGCCGTTAACGCGATAATTTTGACAGCCCTTATATATATATATATATATATGTATATATATACTGTATATATATATACTGTGTATATATATATATAAATAAATATATAAATATATACATATATATGTGTGTGTGTGTATGTATATATATATATATATATATATATATATATATATATATATATATATATATATATATATATATATATATATATATATATATATATATATATATATATATATATATATGGTGGAAAACAGACAAGACTGAAAAAGCAGTTTCTGCTCTTGCCTCTCTTGAAAAGAAACTGCTGTATTTTAAGATAAAACAACTGTTGTGTTTGATAGAACAATATGTTTATATGCTGCCGGAGCAGATTCATGGCACATGAAGCCCCCAAACTATTTTTAATTTGTCCGTTTTACCCTGACCCTGTTTACAGACGTCGTGCAACCGCTGTTGTTTCAACCCAGCCATGAAACGAAGGTAATTAATTATATTTATTATTCAAAATGTCTGTCGTTTTTAGCTTGGAATCATTCATTGATGTCTCATATTTCGGTAAAAAAAAAAAACACTTAAAAAAATTATTCACTCACATATTTTAAACTTTTAAACAAATTATGTCACAATGAAAAAAATGGCGTCTGTAAAAAAGTCACTGATATCTACCTCATAACTATCGCTCAATTGTATTTTTTTGTTACTGTCGCATTTTCTCTGATATGTTAGATGATAGATAATTGATCCAAACAAAAAAAAGTTGAAAAAAAAACGTTTAAAAGGGCAAATATATGAAAAAGAACATCTCGACCACTCCCTGATGTCTGCGATTTCTGCATTGCGACCCTTGTTATATCACCGTGTTTCACCCATAAAATCCCCCAAAAATCCATTCACAGTTGTGTCTTGACACTCAGTGATACATGCTACATGGAGTTTTTGGATCTAAACAAAGTAAGTACGCGATAATATCTCGTTGGCGTCTGTAATTCTGTTCTCGCGTGCTCTCTCCTCAAGATAAGGGTTTTGCTGTTTAAAAAATATATTTTTTTTAAAAATGCCCTTCTGCTCAAATTTTTTCTTCCCCTAGAAAATTGAGATTTTAAGCTTTCCAATGATGTATCACACATGCGTATCGGACAATTTTGAAAGTTGGCTAAATTGGGGGTCTCAGAGCAGAACTTCACGTCACCTGAGTGTTTTCCGCCACATATATTAATATATATATATATATATATATATATATATATATATATATATATATTAGGGTTGTCAAAATTATCGCGTTAACCGGCGTTAATTAATTTTTTAAATTAATCACGTTAAAATATTTGACGCAATTAACGCACCCGCTGGCATATTGCCTCAAACATTACAATGAGGTCGTTTATGGACATTAAAAGTGAAGAGAATGCCACCGGCCGCTTGGGGGCAGCGCCGTTCCATACTCATGTTATGTCTTCCAAACGTGTGAGAATTAGTAGTTGTGAGACGTTTATTCTGTATTCACAATGCAATGCAAATTGCTATTTGTGCTCCACACATATTTCTTTTAGTGGCAATTATGTGTCTCCTGTTTTATTTTGGGTAAGATATGTACAGATACAGTGGGGAGAACAAGTATTTGATACACTGCCAATGGGTTTTGGCAGTGTATCAAATACTTGTTCTCCCCACTGTATATGTTATACAGTAAAGGGAGTGGACACAGGCGCGCCGTTTATTGGCATAAGCTTCTCCTTCACAACAAACATAAGTATCGTTTAGTGAAAGCACAACAAAAATAATACTCCTATCTCTCAAAAAAAAAAAAAAAAAAGCTCTCAAAAAGAAAAGCACTTCAGTCTATAGCAGGGGTCCCCAAACTACGGCCCGCGGGCCGGATACGGCCCGCAGCCACATTTGGTCCGGCCCCCTGAACAAAACAAAAAAAATTGTAAAAAAAAAAAAAAAAAAAAAAAAAAAAATTTTTTTTTTTTTTTTTTTTTCAATAGAGTTATTCATGTCCTGGCTTTTTTCTGTGAAGAACTGAGCAATGGTTATTTGGTTATTATCTATTTAATTAATACAGTATTATTATATTATATTATATTACATGATATTATATTATATTATATTATATTCAGGGGTGCACATAAGTGGTCCGCACATGCGTACTGGACGTAGACAAACGCGCTGGCCCTCAACGGCTTCCATACGCTTTTGCGTACCGATGGCTGACCACTCTATTTGCGGCGGACACGAGAAAATAACTTCTCAAAATGTCGATGAGGCAGGCCACACTGAGTAATTACTTCCGTGTTCCCCCACCCCCGTCAAAAGACAGACAGATGACAGAGACGTCACCGGAGCTACCGAAAAAAAGGACTTTTGCTGAAAAGTGGCTACAGGAGGTACCATGGCTAGAAGCGAATGATGCTCGCACGGAAATGCGGTACAAAATGTGCCGTGAGAATCCCAATGTCGCCGATTAGAGCAACGCATTTTATGTAGGGTCAAAGAATTTCAGCCATCCAAACTTTGAAAAGCACGAAAAAAACAGAGAGCATGTGGCAATTAAGCAAACTATCGATGTCAAACAGGACCCCACTTGCCCTATGGACATGTGGCGGAATAGGGTGGAATAAAGGTAATGAACAGCGACATGCACTGACAAATGTGTTTTTGCTCGCATTTTACAAAGCTAAACATGCACGTTCAATGAGGTCTTATGAGGAGGACATCCCACTTTTAAAAAGGCTTGGAGTTAATGTGGGAGCCGCATAATGCCCTTTATTTTGAATTGGTGCTTTTATGTTTATTTCTTTACATTTCACTTCAAAGTAATGGCAATTTTGTTGTGCCAGTTGATGTTAATCAAGCATTAACTGTTAATATAATTAATCAAAGTTAATTGGCTCTAAGTAAAGCTTGTCATAAATTTATCGCATGAGGTGGGTCGGCTCTCAAGTTCAATGAGGACCAAGTCACATCTCCAGGTCCTCCTCTGAGAACCTGGGCAAAAAAATTATGTGCACCCCTGATTATATTATATTATATTATATTATATTATATTATATTATATTATATTATATTATATTATATTATATTATATTATATTATATTATATTATATTATATTATATTATATTATATTAAGGGCTGTCAAAGTTATCGCGTTAACGGGCGGTAATTAATTTTTTTCATTAATCACGTTAAAATATTTGACGCAATTAACGCATATGCCCCGCTCAAACAGATTAAAATGACAGCAGTGTCATGTCCACTTGTTACTTGTGTTTTTTGTCTCCCTCTGCTGGCGCTTGGGTGCGACTGATTTTATGCACCATGAGCATTGTGTAATTCTTGACATCAACAATGGTGAGCTACTAGTTAATTTTTTTGATTGAAAATTTTACCAATTTTATTAAAACGAAAACATTAAGAGGGGTTTTAACATAAAATTTCTATAATTTGTACTAAAATCTATCTTTTAAGAACTACAAGTCTTTCTATCCAGGGATTGCTTTGACAGAATATTAATGTTAATGCCATCTTGTTGATTTATTGTTATAATAAACAAATACAGTACTTATGTACAGTATGTTGAATGTATATATCCGTCTTTGTCTTATCTTTCCATTCCAACAATAATTTACAGAAAAATAAGGCATATTTTAGAGATGTTTGAATTGCGATTAATTACGATTAATTTTTAAGCTGTGATTAACTCGCTTAAAAATTTTAATCGTTTGACAGCCCTAATTATATTATATTATATTATACTATATTATATTATATCATTTTTATTTTATTTACTTTGGTTCCGTGAAGAATCCAGAAAGGGTTATTTGATTGTGGCTTTCTGAAAAACAATACATTTTTACATTTAGGCACTCCTGCAATCGTCACACTTTTTCTGTTACAAACTGACCCCGGCCCCTCATCAGAGAAGAGAAGGGTTATGTGGCCCTCACAGGAAAAAGTTTGGGGACCCCTGGTCTATAGTAACGAGGCCCTATTCTGACACACAGTTAAACAACAGTGCTAAATAAACTGGCATTCCATATCAATTTAGCTATGCAAAATACACGTAAAACTTTTCACTCTATTTTTATTATTGTTATTTTTATTCTTATTATTATATTAACTCTACTTTTGATTGAAAATTTTACAAATTTTATTAAAACGAAAACATGAAGATGGGTTTTAATATAAAATTACTATAACTTGTAACTATAACATTTATAGTTTAAGAACTACAAGTCTTTCTATCCGTGGATCACTTTAACAGAAGGAATGTTAATAATGCCATTTGTGGATTTATTGTTACAATAAACAAATACAGTACTGATGCACAGTATGTTGTATGTATATATCCGTCGTGTGTCTTATCTTTCCATTCCAACAATAATTTACATAAAAATTTGGCATATTTTAGAGATGGTTTGAATTGCGATTAATTGCGATTAAGTACGATTAATTAATTTTTAAGCTGTAATTAACTCGATTAAAAAAATTTAATCGTTTGACAGCCCTAATATATATATATATATATATATATATATATATACATACACATTCACCGGCCACTTTATTAGGTACACCTGTCCAACTGCTCGTTAACACTTAATTTCTAATCAGCCAATCACATGGCAGCAGCTCAGTGCATTTAGGCATCTAGACATGGTTTGTTCTGTGGTTTGATACACTGCCAATGGGTTTTCCCATTGGCAGTGTATCAAATACTTGTTCTCCCCACTGTATATATATTATATATATATATATATGTATATATATATATATATATATATATATATATATATATATATATATATATTTCTTACCTAAAAATGCCATTACGCTTGATAACACACATCACTTAAAAGTTGTGTTTTTCCCACGTGTTTCAATTGAATATCCATTGGTGTCAAGCCATTTTTAAATTCTAGTTAAGTTTTAAGTTAGTCTAAACTGTAAGTCCTTATAGGATTTTAAGTTTTTGCAGTGTTCAAAATAAATGTTTTGTAACATATCAGGTTATAATATGGCAGGGATATTTGCATGCGTTCCTGAATGCACCGCTTGACGTGCGGGGGGTGAGGGAGGTACGGGAGAGTGAGAGACATGCCTTCCTGTTGTTGTTGTCGTTCCACAAGTTCCCAAAAAAAAAATAATTGCAACCTAACGAAGCGGGTGACTCTTTGTCAACGTTACAATATGATACCTGCTGTATTGGAGCACATTAGGGACCAGTGCTACTTGGTGTTTTATCCAGCAATGACTACTGCGCTAAAATTGACAGTTAGCTTTATCATATTTTCATTTTACACCCTCATCACTCTACAGCACTATGTTTTCACAGATTAAATATAGCCTGTATGTAAAACACGTTAGCCACGCATCGATAGTGGTCTTAATAGAAACCTAGTCCTCCGCAGGGCTAACATTACGTGAGCGAGCGACATTAACGTTAATCTTATTTATTAGCGCTGAGAAGTGTACTGCTTTAAGATGGCGTCTGTTTACTAACTACTGGTGTCAACAATAATCGATGCGGCGATGCATCCCGATGCGAGGCATGGACGATTCGATTCGATGTGGGCAACAAGCCGAATCGATTCAGCGCATTTTAAAATATATAAGTACGTTCAAAAATCTTCCCTGCGTAATTCCGGTGATGCAACGGATTTGGTTTCCCCATGTGTATTATTATTCTCATGTTTACCTGTAGAGGGAGCTACTTTACATTCAAAGCAATGCAGGGGGAACGAGAAACCCAAATCCGCTTCCTCACCGGAGTAACGTCACAGACATGCACAGTTGCAATCGAGAGAGCAGAGAGATAGGACATAACATAACAATGGCTGAAGCGGAGAAATAGGGAGCAAGAAAGATTATTGATGGACCTAAGACATTGAAAGCAGACATCTGGAGACATTTTGGCTTCTACGAGGTTGGTGGGAAACTTGACCAGAGTTATGCGGTGTGTAAAAAATGTCGCACCAGAATCAAAAATGTCGGAAATACGACAAATTTCACCAACGACTTAACCCGCTGGCACCCTGAATTGGCTACCAATTCCAAAACACCACAGTCAGAAAAAAATTAGCCAAGTATTCAACAGTCCATCATGTCAGCACTTCCACAAAACTCCGAGAGGGCTAAGAAAATCACACGTTCTGTGGCGTCTTTCATTGCCAAAGACCTAAGGCCATTTCTGTGGTCGAAAATGTGGGGTTTCGCCTAGGCTTGCCACCCGTCCCTTGAAATACGGAATCGTTCCGTAATTGGGAATTAAAAGTCGCGTTCTGTGTTGAACATATATGGAACGCAGTTTATTCCGTATTTCACAATTGTCCCATGGGTCGACCCCGCGCGACCCGCGGCTCCTGCGTGGCGGGCAGCGGTGCGCCCAGCCCATGCACGTCTTTCACACACAAACACACACCTGCGCTCATGAGTGACCACTGAGCCAACAATAATGAACAAAAAGGGCAGGAGATATTAAAGGCAGCAGGATAGTTATCTGCATGCCCGCTGCTGTCTGCCCTGCACTGCGCTCCACTTCCGGGTTCGTTGCCTACTTACCTCGCTCTCTCTGCTCAGTGCACTGCCCCGTGCGTTTTCAAAACTAACTTGTCTCTTCAACATTAGAAGTTCAGGACACCCCACGTCATCCTCAAAAGGGGAAACGTCTCCAAAAAATAGACTGGAGTGGCTCGATAGAGTCACTGATGATGATTATAATGCGAACTGCAAGGCAGGCAGGAAAGTTTTTGCAGTGTCTCACGGAAGTGTAAAAAGCATGCTGCAGGGGACCTCCGCAAACAGAATATAAGATCCCAGAAGAGCCTTCGTCACAATTTTTTGTACCTGAAACATCCCCTGAGCTTGATTTGGTATGTTATTATGCTCTTGTATATGTATAACATACAGGCTATATTTATATTTACCTTCATACATCTTGCATTGATAGGAGCATAGCTAGGCGACTTCAGTTGCTACTATGGTTGATTATTTTTAGGAATGTTGATTTTTTTTTTTTTTTTTTTTTTTTGAAACATGCATTTATTATCAATCAATATGGGATAAGTTTATGTACCCATAAAGAACATGTTATTTTGTTACGCTAACTAATGCTTCTCTTTTGAAATTATTCTTAATAGATTAACAGCAAATAAACACTGAATAAATAAATCTATTGATTGATTAATACTGAATTTGACATCATCCCAGTCCTACCCTCTAAATTACTGCAGCTGAGGTGCCACAGGTATACCACACAGTAAAACGTAGCCAGCCAGAGCTACAATAGTGCTGACTGTGGACACAGGCTCAATCAGAAGATTTTTATGTGATTCCAAAATGGTGAAGAAAATTTGGGGAAACTTTGGGGAGAACGAGCAAGAGGCACTGTTGAAATAAGTCCTGGGTCCAAAGGCAGTGGGTGATGTGCTTAAGATCTTAACGTCACCCATCCCATTCTCCATACAGACCGATGCCTCGAATAAATTGAGCAGGAAGATGTTCCCCTTGCTGTCCAGGACTTCAGTCCAGAGTCTGGGCTCACCTACAAAATGCTGGACTTCACAGAGAATGCAGACGGGTCAGCTGCTGGAATTTTAGCTATCCTGAAACATTCCCTCAAGAAATTTGGCTTGTCAATGCATCATGTGACCGGATTCAGTGCCGACAACACAAATGTTAATCACGATATTCACAACTTCGTTTTCACTAACCTGCAGAAAAAGAAAAAAAATCAATCTGCTGCAAGGAAACTGCCATGCCCACAAAGTGCACAATACAGTTTTCTCATCTAAAAATACATACATTTCTATGCATTTTAGGAGTTTGGGGGATGCCCCTTTTTTTTCGCCCGTAAGGCTTTGGGCGCGAGGGGGGGGTGTCCCTTATTCCTATTTCTGAAAGGTGGCAACCCTAGTTTCGTCACCTGTTGAAAATACTTGAGCTCCGGTACAAGTTGCCAGCCAGAGCAACATTCGCAGACTCTGCTGTTCCTTCACTGTACAGAGATGTGAGAGAAGATGTTACCATGTCATTGCAAGAAGCTAGTCGTGTAGCAATCACCAGTGATACATGGACGTCTGTCGCCACCAAGTCTTACATTACAATAACGGCACATTACATCAACAAAAACTGGCGGATGCTGTCGCATGTGCTGCAAAACCAGATCCGTTCATGAGAGCCACACAGAGGCTCATATGGCGACGCTACTGTTGGAAGTGGTGAATGAATGGGAGCTAACGGAGAAAAGCGTTGTGCTTGTTACGGATAACGCCGCTAACATGGCTAGTGCGGCAGCAATTGGCAGGTTCCCCCACGTTAAGTGCTTCGCGCATACTTTGAATTTGGCAGCACAGCGAGCGCTTCAGCTACCGACAGTCTCCAGGCTACTGAGCAGAATACGACGCATCTCCGCGTACTTCCACCGCTGCTCGAAAGCTAAGCACCTGTTTCAAGAAAACCAGAGAGCCATTCTCAAATTAACCTCTCTGCTCAAGCTGATCACTGACGTCTCCACAAGGTGGAATAGTGCTCATGACATGATGGAGAGGTTTTTGCAACTGCAAGTTGCCGTGCACGCCACCCTGTTGTCACCTGATCTAAATGTAGACGAAAGTGACATCGTCACCCTCGGCAGAGCAGATCTGGCTAACATGGAGGACGCACTGAAGACATTAAAACCGATGAAGGATGCTACTTTCTGCATGTCCGGGGAGAACACTCCTACAGTCAGCCTTATTGCACTAATACATGGCCAACTCCTCCAGAGCATGTCAGACACCATTGGAGACACACCACTGATCCGTGATGTGAAGAATGCAATCAAATCAGATCTCCTCAAAAGGTACAGCAGTGAGGTAGAGAAGAAGATCCTCCACACATCATCTGCCTTGGATCCTCGGTTTAAAGGATTACTTTTCCTGGCAGGGGAGGAGAGGCTGCATGTCTACGCCCGAGTGACTTCTGAGGCTGCATCTCTGGAGGTAATTAATTAGCCTACCGTGTTGTGAAATACAATAAATCTAAATATATGTCATGATAAATAAATAAATGGTATACAAAATGTTAAGACTGAGAAAAAAATCCTGGTAGTACAACCACAGTCTAGCCCAGTACTTCTCAAATAGTGGGGCGCCCCCCCCCAGGAGGGCGCTGAGAGATGCCAGGGGTGGCGCGTGTGACCTCGCGGAACATGCTTTTTTTTTTTTTTTTTTTTTTGCCGTATTAGAATAAAGTGTACTTGCACATCCACTCAGTGGTGGCACTGGCGCTCTCATTTTCAAAGTGCGCGCAGTATTTTGGACGTAAGCAAGAGCACACGGAAGAGACTCATTAAGAGCTGGAGAGCTGTGCGCCGTTTTCGAAAGCCGTTTTCCGGCCGGACACACGCAGCGACCCACTATCTTCTCTGGTTCTCACGCGTCCGCCAGAGAAGTGCCATTTTCGGCTTGGGATCGTCACGACGACCGCCCTCACCTACGGTTCTCCCTCGGCCTCTGAGAATGCACTTTTTTCGGGCCGTTTGCCTTTTGGCTTTGACATTTAATACAGTGGTAGACGAGGAAAGACCACAGTTTACTGTCTCTAAAAATGATTATAGCGGACAGCCGGAAGCCAAATCAATTAAGACGCCACTTAAAGACATTAGACCCCAATCTCATTGATAAGCCGCTTGGTTGTTTTTCAGCGAAAACGTGCCGAATATTGCCAACAATCGTCCCGCTTTGTCAGTGTTATATCAGTAAACCAGTGAGCACTGTTAGCATGCTCAGTGCAATATAACCCCACATCATTGCAAACTGGAGGTGATACTGGGAGCAGTGAAAATAAAAACTGTCCTTCTGTCCAAAGACAGTCTTTTTTTTTCCTTCTATTCAGTTTTGTTTTTTCGGTCAAATTTTTTTGGCATATTGTCCTCATGAGTTAATGTTTCTATTGAATTTGAATTTGTTATTATTTACTGATTTTATTTTTCAGTATCAATGGTCAAAAATGTACCTTGAGTGTATTTTTACAGTTTGGATGTGAGTTTTGTTTTTTTTTTAATTCAGGCAAATTGATGCGCGTTAAGTCAAACAATGTTAATAAAGTTATACTTTATAAGTTGATCTCTGTTATATTCTCTAATCGAAAAAAAGAATACAATGTGAGGCAGAGGCGTACTTATAATAGTAATATTATAGACAAATGATACTATATACAGTGGCAGCAGAGTTTGGGGGGGCGCAAAACATTTTCGTCTTCCTTGGGGGGGCGTAACAGAAAATAATTGAGAAGCACTGGACTCTAGCCCATTAATTATTTCACAATTGGTAATAATGTACATGCAATGAATAGACTTGTTAATCGATTAGGAAAAAAAAACCTAAATAATTTAATTCCGGCAACAGTCGCATTATCTCTGTGGTTGTACCACCCTGAAACCATCATTGTCTAAGAATGTTCAGGTAACAGCTATGTTTTTATATTTACTGTATCTATTTTGTTCAAACAGTTTGAAAGGAGACGCATGTCAGAAGCAAATGATGTGCCAGGAGATACAGGAAGTTCAGGAGACCAGGAAGAGTTGTCATCCATGGACGACAATGTGTCTGACTCACAAGTCCCCCCCAATCCCAAAAGAAGGCCATCATCACTGCTTGTGAGTTTGCTGGGAGCTGCTTTCTCAAGTCAACCTGCAGAACAGATTAAGTCTGTGGATGTCATTGCTAAGGAGGAAATGGACATTTACTGTAGATCCCCATCTGTACCTCTCTCTGACGATCCCTTGCAATGGTGGCAGCATCATGAGGGCACATTTCCTCTCCTCTCTAGGTTGGCAAAGAGATACTTGTGTATCCCAGGCACTAGTGTGTCAGTCAGCAAAGAGAGTATTCTCCACGGCAGGGGATGTAATCACAGCCAAAGGAAGTGTTCTCAAACCAGAACATGTTGATCAGCTTGTGTTCTTGCACAAGAATATGGAAATGCCCAAATGCTGAAGTTCTGATATATATTCCGACTTGTCATATATTTCCTCATGTTGAAACAGATTGTTATGACTGCTAAAATACTGCTGCACTTTATTTTAATTCATTATTTTTTATTGTTATGTGGTAGTTACTGATTGCATTTCTAAGTTGATTGCACATATATAGTAGGCTAGGCCTACATTTTACTTTTGTTCTACATTGCAATTTAGTTGATGTTTTGTTTGCAACTGAACTGATCTCTGGATTGATATTGCGATAAAGATGCTGCTGCACTACAATATTTTCTTTGTCGTTTTCTTTAATATTTACTTGAATATTTTTATTGATGGGTCGTTGTGACTAAAACACAATGACTGTTATTACTGATTTTGCACAGGAGTTCAGATGTTGCACTGTGTGAAAGTCTGCTACTGTGTGTAAAAAAAAAATAGAAAGCCCTGGTCTCATTCAAAGCACTAATTAAATGCTGTGATCTTTTTTTTTTTTTTTTTTTTAGTATATGTATCTGAAAGTATACTATTTTCATTTGACTTCAACCAGGAGTGACACAAAAGCCAATAAAAAGTTGTTTAATGTCTGACCGCTTGTGTTGCCTCATGATTCACGAAAAATATGCTTTGCTTTAGAATTTTATTGCATCCCAGGCTTTAATGCATCGCGATGCATTGCCGAATCGAATCATGACCCTCTGATTTGAATCGAATCCACTCGTGGCCCTCAGAATCGTAATCGAATCGAATCGTGAGGGCAGTGCCGATGCACACCTCTATTACTAACACCGCTGACTCTGTCATTTTGCATCTAGTTCAACATACATGTGATATCTATGAGAGGCATCAGATGCTACCTGCTACCACCGTAGCATCATGCGGGCTAGTTTTTAGCAATGTTGGCGTAGTTTGTAGTGGCTGTCGGCTGCAGAAAGGTTTTTTTTAATTTTTTTTTATTGCTTCTTCCTCAACGCACGTGACATCAGCGTGTTGTCCCGCATTAAAAGTAATTCGGGCAAAACATGATGCTTAGAGCTGACAAAATTAAATGATTCTTAGAGGTGACTAAAATTACTCGGATCAGCTTTTAAACTCGAGTTACTCAAGTCCCTCGAGTATTCGTTTCAGCTCTGTAATATATACGTATATTACATTTTTGTATCGGGATAAAATACTTTTATTTTTTACTTATAAAGTAAATTTTAAAGCAAGTACTTTTGTACTTGAATGTTTTTTTTTTCTTGGACACTTGTACTTACAGTAATTTTTACACCTGTATATGTACTTTTACTTTAAAAAAAAAAAAGTGAGTACTTCATCCACCACTGTCAGCTGGTCCACTGTGAATTGTACTTCATGACCAACATGAAACTCCCCACACTGCAAAAACACACCCCCTTAAAACTAGCTAAATTCCCTTGTTTTCAGTGTAAATCTACTAGAAATGAGTGAAATTATCTGCAAGTGCTTCAAATAGATTTGACTCACTTAGATTTCTTGAAATAAGAAAAATAACTAGCTGAAAATAAGCTTAACAGACATATTTTAAGCTATAAATGAGTATATGGCGGAAAACACTCAGGTGACTTGAAGTTCTGCTCTGAGACCCCCAATTTGGCCAACTTTCAAAATTGTCCAATATGCACGTGTGATACATCATTGGAAAGCTTAAAATCTCAATTTTTGATCCAAAAACTCCATGTAGCATGTATCACCGAGTGTCAAGACACAGCTGTAAATGGCCACAGCTGGAATTTGGGGGGATTTTATGGGTGAAACATGGTAATATAACAAGGGTCGCGATGCAGAAATCGCAGACATCAAGGAGTGGTCGAGATTTTCTTTTTCCTATATTTACCCTTTTAAACGTTTTTTCCCCCCCAATTTTTCTTTGTTTGGATCGATTATTCATCATCTAACATCAGAGAAAATGTGACAGTAACAAAAAAAAAAAACAATTAAGTGATAGTTATGAGGTAGATATCAGTGACTTTTTACAGACACCATTTTTTTCATTCTGACGTCATTTGTTTAAAAGTTTAGAATATGCGAGTGAATAATTGTTTTTTTTTAATGAAATATTGGACATCAATTAATGATTCTAAGCTAAAAATGACAAACATTTTGAATAATAAATATAATTAATTACCTTCGTTGTATGGCTGGGTTGCAACAAAAGCGGTTGCGCGACGTCTGTAAACGGGGGTTTCCAGAGTAAAATGGACAAATTTAATATACTGTAGTTGGGGACTTAATGCGCCATGAATCTGCTATGGCAGCATATAGACATATTGCTCTATCAAACACAACAGTTGTTCTGGCTTAAAATACAGCAGTTTCTTTTAAAAAGAAACTGCTTTTTCAGTCTTGTCCGTAAAAAAAAAAACAGAAGAAAAAAAAAATAGGGCTGTCAAACGATTAAATTTTTTAATCGAGTTAATTACAGCTTAAAAATTAATTAATCGTAATTAATCGCAATTAATCGCAATTCAAACCATCTCTAAAATATGCCAAATTTTTATGTAAATTATTGTTGGAATGGAAAGATAAGACACACGACGGATATATACATACAACATACTGTACATCAGTACTGTATTTGTTTATTGTAACAATAAATCCACAAATGGCATTATTAACATTCCTTCTGTTAAAGTGATCCACGGATAGAAAGACTTGTAGTTCTTAAACTATAAATGTTATAGTTACAAGTTATAGTAATTTTATATTAAAACCCATTTTCATGTTTTCGTTTTAATAAAATTTGTAAAATTTTCAATCAAAAGTAGAGTTAATATAATAAGAAGAAGAATAAAAATAACAATAATAAAAATAGAGTGAAAAGTTTTACGTGTATTTTGCATAGCTAAATTGATATGGAATGCCAGTATATTTAGCACTGTTGTTTAACTGTGTGTCAGAATAGGGCCTCGTTACTATAGACTGAAGTGCTTTTCTTTTTGAGAACATTTTTTTTTTTTTGAGAGAGATAGGAGTATTATTTTTGTTGTGCTTTCACTAAACGATACTTATGTTTGTTGTGAAGGAGAAGCTTATGCCAATAAACGGCGCGCCTGTGTCCACTCCCTTTACTGTATAACATATACAGTGGGGAGAACAAGTATTTGATACACTGCCAAAACCCATTGGCAGTGTATCAAATACTTGTTCTCCCCACTGTATCTGTACATATCTTACCCAAAATAAAACAGGAGACACATAATTGCCACTAAAAGAAATATGTGTGGAGCACAAATAGCAATTTGCATTGCATTGTGAATACAGCATAAACGTCTCACAACTACTAATTCTCCCACATTTGGAAGACATAACATGAGTATGGAACGGCGCTGCCCCCAAGCGGCCGGTGGCATTCTCTTCACTCTTAATGTCCATAAACGACCTCATTGTAATGTTTGAGGCAATATGCCAGCGGGTGCGTTAATTGCGTCAAATATTTTAACGTGATTAATTTAAAAAATTAATTAACGCCCGTTAACGCGATAATTTTGACAGCCCTAAAAAAAAAAAAGCTTTGAAATGTCGAAATGTTCTTATTTCAAAAAATAGATATTGTTCAAAACATTATTGGAAAGCAAATTTTTCTTGATTCAGGTGAAAAATTACCAACATTTACCATAGATGTACGGGCTCAATAAGAACAAAAAGTAACATTTACTCAAAGTAAGTGGAATAATCTGACGCATTAATCTCTTAACTAGTCTTTAAGAATTCTATCAAGACGGAGAAAATTATTTGACTAGATTTAAGAAAAATAATCTGATTATGAAGTTAAAAGCTTTCAGTGCACATTCTTGCTGACAGAAGTAGAGCCTTTTTTAACGTTGCTACACTCTCCTCTTCCTCTTTAAAAAGAAAAAAAAGAAAAAAAGAAAACACTAAATGGTTAGTCAAGTGAAACTATCCAAAAGTGTCAAGACTCAGCTAAGAGTTCACAAAGGTAGTTGGGATAACAATAGAAGGGAAAAAAAGAACACGAAAGCTGCTCTCTCACAAAATCTAGACATCTATGAAATCGAAAGTTCCTATCGAGAGTCAAATGAGAATAATAAACTGGAGCCCACCCATCTAACTGGTTGCCTCACAGAGATAGTGCATATATGTATGGTACTATATACAAAGGGGATGTTATATCAAGCCTTAGTAAGAACACAAAAGCTGTTCTCAGAGCCAAAAATCTTTAAGACACAAGACAAGAACTTGACCACCTGCTGTGATTAATAGAACAATTCATACTGCTGCTAAACAGAACAATGAATATAAAGCTTTTCTAAGTATTGTTGATACTTCTACCTTGTTGGCAGAGCAATTCATGGTATTGAAGCAATACTGAAGGATTCTGGTCTTACATAATGTGAGTAGGTTGAAGATAAGTATATTAAGATCAGACCAAGCAAAGTAGGTTAACAGTACAGGTCTCCCATGACTCTAAGACTGAGAATTCAAATGCTGAGGAGGCTTAAATAGTGCTTTCAACTGCACTGTATTTAAAGTATATTGAAAAAACTGTGTATACAGATAATAACAGGCTTGGATGATTTTTTTTGTGCCAGTAATCAACCGAGTTTGACTCACTTTCTAATGACGAGACATTTTTCTATTCCTATTTATTAATAACATTTTTCTATTCCTATTAATAACAAATTACTTTAAAAATTACTGGAATGAAACATGTCACACAAATATAGGTGCGCTTACGGGACTTGTCTTCAAGAATGAAGTCCGAGTGTCGTGAGGGCTGTTGGCTTTGGTGGTCGGTATCCAGCCAAGAGTGTTCTACACAATCTCTGCTAGCCGGGCCCCAGTTGACAAGGCGCATCAGCACAGGAGGGAACATGGGCGGGGGATCGGCCAGAAGTTGACTTAATAGGTGGATGGATAGATTGAGGGAGGGGTTGCGCTGGCATACCTGAGTCACATGATGGATTGAATAGCACCTCTTGAAAATGTCATTTTATTCCATTCTTAACTTTATCATTAGTGGCAGGTCTTGGCATCCATTTACTGTAAATACATACCCATAGTTTCACTTCCTGGTACTTCAATGAAAAGTTTACACAAAAGTATGACCTTATCCTGATGTGGAAATTCTCATAATTAGGTCAATAATATGTACAGTGTACGCTTATTCCAAATGGCAGAATATCATAACAATACGGTGGTGGAGCTGTTTGTACAACTTTCTCTTTTACACTAACTTAACAGAAGGAGGCAGGTAGTAAGGGGTACATTTATTCCGTTGCATTTACTTGGTTAACTTTTTGAGAAAAATGCCCTTCTAAGAGTAGTTTTACCACAACATACTTCTTACATTTACTTGAGTAGAATTGTGAAGGAACATTACTCTTACTCCCCTATTTTGGGCTACACACTCGTCATTATGTTGTTCTTCTTTATTCAACATATTAGATTTTACTTTATTTATTTTCACCAGAGATGCCCACAGTGGCTGAACCAGTTTCACCAAGTAGATCCCTCGCTTTAAACTTCGCACCCACAGTCTATCGCAGATTTTTACTCATAGCTGTGTCTTGACACTCAGTGATGCATGCTACATGGAGTTTTTTGATTGAAACAAGGTACCGTTGTGGTCAAAAGTTTACATACACTTGTGAAGAACATAATGTCATGGCTCTCTTGAGTTTCCAGTTATTTCTACAACTCAGATTTTTCTCTGATAGAGTGATTGGAACAGATACTTCTTTGTCACAAAAAACATTCATGAAGTTTGGTTCTTTTATGACTTTATTATGGGTGAACAGAAAAAAGTGATCAAATCTGCTGGGTCAAAAATATACATACAGCAGCGCTAATATTTGGTAACATGTCCCTTGGCCATTTTCACTTCAATTAGGCGCTTTTGGTAGCCATCCACAAGCTTCTGGTTGAATCTTTGACCACTCCTCTTGACAGAATTGGTGCAGTTCAGTTAAATTTGATGGCTTTCTGACATGGAATTGTTTCTTCAGCATTGTCCACAAGTTTTCATTGGTGATTAAGTCAAGACTTTGGGAAGGTCATTCGAAAACCTTAATTCTAGCCTGATTTAGCCATTCCTTTACCACTTTTGATGTGTGTTTGGGGTCATTGTCCTGTTGGAACACCCAACTGCGCCCAAGACCCAATCTTCGGGCTGATGACGTTAGGTTATCTTGAAGAATTTGAAGGTAATCCTCCTTCTTCATTATCCCATTTACTCTCTGTAAAGCACCAGTTCCATTGGCAGCAAAACAGCCCCACAGCATAATACTACCACCACCGTGCTTGACTGTAGGCATGGTGTACTTGGGGTTAAAGGCCTCACCTTTTCTCCTCCAAACATATTGCTGGGCATTGTGGCCAAACAGCTCGATTTTTGTTTCGTCCGACCACAGAACTTTCCTCCAGAAGGTCTTATCTTTGTCCATGTGATCAGCAGCAAACTTCAGTCGAGCCTTAAGGTGCCGCTCTTGGAGCACGGGCTTCCTTCTTGCACGGCAGCCTCTCAGTCCATGGAGATGCAAAACACGCTTGACTGTGGACACTGACACCTGTGTTCCAGCAGCTTCTAATTCTTGGCATATCTGCTTTTTGGTGATTCTCGGTTGAATCTTCACCCTCCTGACCAATTCTCTCTCAGCAGCAGGTGATAGCTTGTGTTTTCTTCTTGATCGTGGCAGTGACAAAACAGTGCCATGCACTTTATACTTACAAACAATTGTTTGCACTGTTGCTCTTGGGACCTGCAGCTGCTTTGAAATGGCTCCAAGTGACTTTCCTGACCTGTTCAAGTCAATGATTCACTTTTTCAGATCCATTCTGAGCTCCTTTGACTTTCCCATTGTAGCGTTTGTGGGCGTTTGCATCCAATGAGCCCTATTTAAATGGCCTCAGAGAAGTCACCAGCGCACCACTCATAATCACTCACAAGAAGTTAAGAGGCCATGCTATGAAGCTCATTTCACTGACACAACTTTCTCAGTCATCAAAATTGCTAATTCGTGTTGCTGTATGTATATTTTTGACCCAGCAGATTTGATCACTTTTTCTGTTAACCCATAATAAAGTCATAAAAGAACCAAACTTCATGAATGTTTTTTGTGACAAAGAAGTATCTGTTCCAATCACTCTATCAGAGAAAAATCTGAGTTGTAGAAATAACTGGAAACTCAAGAGAGCCATGACATTATGTTCTTCACAAGTGTATGTAAACTTTTGACCACAACTGTACCTTGTTTCAATCCAAAAATTCCATGTAACATGCATCACTGGGTGTCAAGACACAGCTGTGAATGGCCACAACTGGATTTTGGGGGGATTTTATGGGTAAAACATGGTAATATAAGAAGGGTCGTGTTACAGAAATTGCAGACATCAAGGAGTAGTCGAGATTTTCTTTTTAATATATTTTCCCTTTTAAACTTTTCTTTTTTTTTTTTCTTTTTTTTTTTTAGGTCGATTATTTATCATCTAACATATCGGTGAAAATGAGACAGTAACAAAAAAATACAATTAAGCGATAGTTATGAGGTAGATATCCGTGACTTTTTTACAGACACCATTTTTTTCATTGTGACGTAATTTGGTTACATGTTTAAAATATGCGAGTGAATAATTTTTTTTAATTTTTTTTTTTTTTTTTGCAAAATATTAGACATAAATTAATTACCTTCGTTTTATGGCTGGGTTGAAACAACAGCGTTTCTGCATAAAATCACCATCAAACCTGATCTGATCTTTTTCAAAATCACACAGATGACAAAACACTGCCCGCTTTAACTAAAACCACCCAAACATTTATAGCTTTTCATATTTTAATGAGGATAGCATGCAAACAATGACAGAAGGGGAAAAAAATAAGTAAGTGAACCCTCTGCCTAAGGAGACTTAAAGAGCAATTGAAACCAATTTTTACCAAACAATTTAAGTCACGTGTGTGCCCAATCACTGATGAGTGGTTTAAAGCTGACGTGCCCACTATAAAAAACACACCAGGTAAGAATTGTCTTTATGAGAAGCATTCTCTGATGTGCATCATGGCCCGGTCAAAAGAGCTGCTGACCTGCAATCAAGGATTGTTGATTTCTATAAAGCTGGGAAAGAATACAAAATCATCTCTAAAAGTCTGGATGTTCATCAATCAACAGTCAGAGAAGTTGTTTACAAATGGAGAGAGTGTAGCACTTTTGCTTCCCTCCCAAGGAGTGGCCGTCCACCAAAGATGACGCCAAGAGTTCAGCGTGGAATACTCAGAGAGGTAAAAAAAGAACCATAGAGTGTCCGCTAAAGACTTACAGAAATCACTGGCAGAGTCCAGTATCTCTGTGCACACATTAACTATATGTAAATCTATGGCCAAGAATGGTGTTCATGGGAGGACTCCACGGAGGAAGCCACTGCTGTCTAAAAAAAACATTGTTGCTCATTTAATGTTCGCAAAAAAAGGCACTTGGACACTCCACAGAAGTTTTGGCAAAACATTTTGTGGACTGATGAAACCAAAGTTGAATTGTTTGGGAGTAACACACAACGTCATGTGTGGAGGAAAAATTGAACAGCTCACCAACATCAACACCTCATCCCCACTGTGAATCATGGTGGAGGGAGCACCATGATTTGGGGCTGTTTTGCTACCTCAGGGCCTGGACAACTTGCATTAATTAATGTAAGAATAAATTCAAAGGTTTATCAGGATGTTTTGCAGAAAACTGTTGTCTGTCAGACAGTTGAACCTAAAAAGAGGATGAATGCTGCAACAAGACAATGATCCAAAACACAGAGGTAAATCAACTTCAGAATGGTTTCAGAAGAACAAAAATACACGTACTGGAGTGGCTAAGGTAAAGTCCAGACTTGAGCCCCATTAAGATGCTGTGGCATGACCTGAAGACAGCGATTCATGCCAGACAACCCAGGAATCAGACTGAACTACAGCAGTTTTGTAGAGAAGAATGGGCCAAAATTCATCCTAATCGATGTGCTAGACTGATCTGCAGCTACAGAAAGCATCTGGCTGAAGTTATTGCTGCCAAAGGAGGGGGCACAAAATATTAAATGTGATGGTTCACTTACTTAATTTCCCCCCTTCTGTCATTGTTTGCATACTATCTTTATTAGAATATAAAAACCTATAAATGTTTGAGTGGTTTTAGTGAGAACAGACATTCTTTTTTTCATCTGTGTGATTTTGACAAATCACATTTGATGGTGATTTAATGCAGAAACGTAAGAAATTCCAAAAGGTTCAGACAGTTTTTCATACCACTGTACTTATCTACCATGTACTTGCATCTACCATGGACCTCATACTTGAGTAAATGTTTTGGATGCCTGCTGGTACTTTTACTTGAGTAATATTAATTGGAAGTAACCTTACTCTTACTTGAATGAGTTTTTGGCTACTCTACCGAACCGAACTCCGTTAATGGTTTTATTTCACTTCTAGGGCAATTTGTTTCACAACAAAATTTTATATACAGTACATGCGTACATAAACCAAAAAAAAAAAAAAAAACCCAGCATTAATAAAATAGCAGTGCCCAGTATTGTAAGGAAACTAAAAGTAATTCCAAAATAGCCATGAAACATTTTTTTTACTAAGGCCTTTGTTTACGATACCATACATATACTGGTAGTTTATGCAACCAGTTAGATGGATTGGCTCCAGTTTATTAGTCTAATTTGACTCTCAATAGGAACTTCCGATTTCATAGAGCCATCAGTACGTTTGATGTCTCCATTCAGGGGAGTTTATATGCCTTGAGCTATGTTTTAACTGAGGCTGCTCTGACACAGTCAAATTCCTAAGTTGGGAATGTGGCAAAAAGAAAACAAGACACAACTTGTCCATGAGAGTCACATATCTCAAAGACTGAGCGTACAACTAAACGTACCCGTTTAGACTTGAAAATTCTAAACAATGTGTATTGAGACATTTTTTTTCCCGCTTTGTCTTATCTTTGCTTCACATTTCTCTCCGCTATATCAGTGTTGCTTCCACTTGCCAAAGGAGAAACACTCTCTGCTCAACACATTGTCAGCCTATCGCATTGGGAAACTAAATCATTTTTCTTAATGACCTGCAGCAAAGGACCGAAGATTTAATGGTGCTCAATTTGTTCAAACTTTTACAATTACAAAAAATGTATAGAAAACTTTCCGAGGTACTTCCTCTTTACTTACGGATTTCTGCTCCGACTTCCGGTTTACACTTTCTCCAACCAAAACAACAGTGGCATTCATCAAAATCCCTCAAAAAAGACAATTTGGAAATGCTGCATCCATCTGCCGTCATCACGACATGGGAAGACACACAGAAGCGAAGTTTAAGGGGGGGCCCATTGCATGTAATTGACTTTCTTATTTATATATATATATATATTTATAATATATATGTGTGTGTGTGTGTGTGTGCGTGTGGGGGTGTGTGTGTGTGTACTAGGGCTGTCCCAAACGACTAATTTCCTCCCGATTAGTCAGCCGACTATTTTTACGATTAGTCGACTAATCTAAAAAATATATATATTTTTTTTTTTTTAAACTAATTTAATAATGAAATTTTTGGTAAAGCTTATTAATTCACAAAAAAATTTTTGGAACACCTACATTCTTTATTAACGTATAAATAAAAAACATAAATATCAATAATAAATCACAAACAATGAGGTCAAATGCTGCTGGCATTAACTGTTGCAAAAAAATTAATGTAAACACTGTGACGTTACCTTTTTAACAGGAGGCAGAACAATTCTTACTCTTTTTGCGGTATGTCATTGTCTATATTGTTATAAATGTTAAAGTTAATCGCGATGTCCCAGACAATCATTTTCAGAATACATTGTGTGAGTTCAGACGCTCTTTCTGGTGTGCATTCCGCATTTTTGGGGGAGGGGGAAAAACTGTTAAACCTTTTTTTGTTTTAACCTGAAAATAGATAAAGCCGAGGGCACACTGAAATATTACCACAATTATTTTGAATGAAAGGCACACATTGTCACAGTAACAAAAATTAAATATATAGTATTAATTTTACAGCATACTACTATATACACAATAATACAATAATACTATATAATATAAAGTAACTAACATTAGTGCAGTCATGGATTACAGTAAGCAGGCCAGTGTTGTGTTTCCATATATATTTTTAATTATATTATGTATATACAGGATATATATATATATATATTTTCCCCCAAGTGGGACCTTTCATGATCCTAATACATTTAATAATAATAAAATATATAATTACATTATATATATATATTATTATTATTATTATTATTATCATTATTTTATTAAATAAAAATGCACGCTGATACGACGCACATAAAGGCAACTTCAATTAAAAAAAAAAAAATCGTTAGAAAGTTATATGGACTTACAATCCGCTAGCTTGTTGTTTCTTGTTGTCTTCCGATATACACCTGGGTGACGGCGCCTCAAGTGTTTGTTCATAGCCGACGTGCTACCGTGGTATGCAGCTAAGCTTAGCATAGAGTACACACAGTAGCACACTCCATATTTTCCTTGAAATAATTTCAGTCTCTGGCTAGTCTGGTCCTCTTTTTTGGCTTTATGCCGCTTTCACCGTGTTACCAAGTCTGCCCTTCTTAGTAACTGGCGTTTTCAACTGCTCGCCGTAGTGAGGAGATTCACTTGACTCGTTGTCGTCGGTTCGTCCAATTTCCTCCTCAGGAAGGCGGCGGCGTGCATAAAAACACCGAGAGAAGTCGGATGGCTTTTTATGGATACTTTTATTGACTAAAACAAAAACAGCCACTTAACTTTCACCGATCTCGTTCCCTCCCTCTCTCTCGCTCGCCCACTTTCTTTCTCTCCACTCAATCTGACAATGCCGGTTACATTGATAATAACAGCTGCCTCCTTGGGGGTGCCGGTAACAACCGCTTGCATCGCGAGCGCCCGCCATTCTAAATTTTATCTGCATGTAATTTTTTTAAACCCGTCATTACCCGTCAACGGTATGTTTTACCCGTCGACGCATTTATGTCATCGATGACGTCGACAACGTCGACTAGTTGGGACAGCTCTAGTGTGTACATGAAAATTGTAAAGCAATAAAACACACAACAAAAATGAATGAAATGAACAAAAAAAGATTTTTATAATGGGTCAAAATGATTTTTCGAACAGATCATGTGACGAGCACCTTAGACAGTCATTTGCTTTGCGTATTATTTAATTTTTTTTTTTTTTTTAATTAGGGGAGGGCAATTTTATTTTTCAAATGATTTTTTTCTTTGTTTGCAAATATTTTTTGATTGAAGCAACTTTTGGGGGGATTGAATAATTTAGACACAAATGTCACACAAAAAAGGATTGCTAAAATCAAAGAAAGTGTTCAAATGCAAATATTTGAGTCTCAAATATTTTTTCGCATTCAAACTTTTTTCTCTGATTGAAATTTTTCTTTTTTTGACTGAAGTGATTTTTCTTTTGAAAATATATATTTTTTGCTTGAAGCAACTTACTTTTCGATTGAATGATAAAGACCCAAATGTCCGAGCCAAAATGTGGCTCAAACGCAAATCAACATTACTTTGATCAAAAAATTGCTTCAACCCCAAAAAAAAAAATTTACTTAAATAAAAAAAAAGTAGCTTTCAAATGTATTTTTTTGAGTTTCAAATTTATTTTTGCATTCAAACACTTTTTTTTTTATTGAAGTGACTTTTTTTTTTTTTTAATTTAAAATATATATTTTGATTGAAGCAATTTTTTTTTATTTTTGATTGAAGCAACTTTTTTTTTTTGATCGAATAATGAAAACGCAAATCTACCTACATATGGCTCCACCCAGGGGATACATTTTTTGACAGGAGTAACTACATTGGCACGACACCGGCAGGCGTACCATATTCAATGGATGATGTTCCTGACAAAAAGTGTAGCTGTCCTAAGCAGCCTGATTTAGAATTCCCCTCAAGAATGATGGGAAACAAAAACCGCTCCTTTTCAACTTATTATTATAAATATTCTTGTAAGTTAATTTTATTGCTGACACTGCGTTTTGGGGTCATCAACATGTTGTGCCTCCTCTGCCCCAAAAGTCAAACTCCGCCTATGAATACAACATGAAGAAATGGCTAAAAGAGTCGCCACAACCAAAATAGTTTTGTATTTTATTGATTTAAAGTGCCTATGACAGCAAAAAGCATGTTTATTTCATATTTTCCATGGTATTTTATGCTCCTGAATGAAATGGACGTGGAATGTGGATGAGTGTGGAAGCGGTCGATATATTTATTTAGTTTTTTGAATCCCGTGCCATGAAAATAAGCAACTTCTTGTTTTGACGAGGATTGCTAATGTGACGTCAGCGGTATAGTCATCTTCAGTATACAGCCAATACTACAGTATGCAGAACGACTGCTGATTCAGCTGATTTTGCGGAATAATTTGTTTATTTTCGCATCACACCAGCCAAACGGCTACAGAAAAATGTTGCTGCACCAGGGAGAGGCGTGTGAACCTTTTTGGGTTTTCAAAAGTTTCCCATTGACCGGTGGATATTGGCCAAAACAAGCCCTACTACTGTGGGACCATTGGACTTACGTGGAAGTGAGTAAACATCGTGTTTTGTATTATGTCAAAATTTCACATTGCGGCGGGGTTGTCGGTTGGATGCGTTGCATAAAAGGCGTTATGTGGAAAAGCTTCAGTTTATCCATTCGCCAGACCCATATTTGATGCCTGAATCGATGTTTTTCGACCCGCTGTCTCCGCCGTATTTGCCTGACATCTGCTAGCTCCCCTGATATGTACATCTATCTTGTCCACACAAAATCAGCCTATTCTCACGAAAGTTTGAAAAACTTTAAGAGCTTGGAGGCTTATAAATACTTCGTTGCTGGTTGAGTGAAACAGGTCCTCGTCCACGAAAATTCGGCAGGAATCTATCTTGTGCTTGGAAAGGTGAGTTACGAAATTTTCAATTCAAAATCTTTTGTTATTGCTAACATCCACTCTCAAGTCTAATGTATTTCATGTCGTTTGTCAATGGAGTTAGGGCTTTTAGTGTTTATATGGTTTAGCGATAGCACTCTCACTATATACATACGTGTATTTTGTCGGCGATTAGCCTAGCAATGATCTTAATTGTGGTTGTCAGCCCAAAACCCTCTAAATATATATTAAATGCATCTTACCAGATATAAAATGACTACTACATAATCTGTGGTAATCGTTTGGAGCCCAGTTTTCTCGTCGAATTGCAGCAGCCCATCTCGCTCTCTTCTCTCCGGGTCTCTCGGAATCCGGTAGAACTTCAAGTCTCTCCGTCTTCTCCGTCTATCTTCTCTGTTTTTGCAACCGACCGCCACACACGCCTTTACCATTTTGATTATTAATGTTAACGAGCAGAAAAACACGTCCTAAATAGGAGGAATGTACGTAGCCGTAACAGGTAGACATGATGTGTTGACGGACAATTGGGCGGCACCAGTCAGGAGGAAGGAGTTGTGACGTCACGTGGGTAAGGTCTATTGCCTCGCTTATGCTCCTTCAGCTGTCAGCCAGGTAAGAACGCACATGGCTGTGAACTTTTTATTGTTGAATAAAATGCACCGATCGCTTTAGTTTTGTGACGAGCAGCGAGAATCTCCTCCTGCTGCCAGTGGTGTAAATGTGTGACATCTGGCGCTATTTAGCGTGAGACAAAGTTGAATCCACCTCCTAACTTTGTCATGCAGGATCACTGACTCGGATCGCATGGAGTGATTGCAGGCTGGCCATGTTACGTGGCGACTGCTAATAACGAGACACTGCTGCTTTGCTCAACGTTAATTTTCCTTCATCTAATTATTCCGGGTTGGTGGAGCGGACGTCATTGACGTGCTGAGCTGACAGGTTGCGGGTGTGCACTGCTCTGCCGCCCCCGAAAAGCGGGTATTTCACGGACGGTATCTCCAGGCTGCGCCTTGAGTACGGGCGTATGCGTTCCTGTGCTCCCAGTTCGGGACATTATAGCCTAAACGAGACTATAGGGAATGGGACGTACTACGTCATTGTTTGGACGCGCCTCCATGCTGGCAATATGATTCACTTCCGGGCCGGCAGACTCAATGCGGATTGTAACGTGTGGTCGTGCTAAGCTAACTCTTTCGGTGTTTTAGAAAGAAATTATGGGTGTGTATTGTTGTGTTTCCGGGTGCAGCAGCTTCTCCTACGACTTAAAAAACGGCGAGGAAAACTGGACTCACTTTTCACCGTTTTCCTGCATGAAGGACCAAATATCAGATCACGAAGGCACGACGGATGGCTGGGGCGCAGCGGTTCGTTGGAAAAGCATTTCTCTTGATCATATTTCTGCTGGAATGAGAGTGTATTCCCCTCATCTCTACTCTTGTAAGTTGAACGATTTATCCGTTTTGGTTTCAATACGTTTTTTTTTTTTTTTTTTTACTGTTGTGTAAATCTGCCTCGGTAGCAATGCTAACCTACTCCTCCTCACCTACCTGTTGTGTTACTAGGAAAACCTGCATATGAAATGCTGACAACACATCCCGATTGGTCACCATATCTCTTCTTGGGTTATTCTGAGGTCAAGCGCACCACATCGGAGCGTTATGAGAGGTTGGAAAGGCGAAGAGTGCACGCTGAAACTTCAGTTTGCTCTGCTCTTACAAACACGATCCCAAGTGTTGTTGTGAAAAGTCAATAAAATTTGAATACCAAAACATGACTTGAACAACTTCTTGACAAACTGTAACTGCTTGTTGTTTACTTCAGGTCTTCATAATAAACAGGTGTAATAATTACAAAGTCAGGTGACTTAATTTTGTTATTCTATTTGGAATATGCATTGACAATTTTTGGACAGTGTTGTAGACAAGAACTGGGACTGATAAGTTGCAATAGATTTATTTCAAGTAATGCAATTTCTCCAATACGATATTTTAATTGACAGTTTAAAATCTTTAAATTAGTGCAAACAAGGCCCACCCTCTGACGGTGGCAGCAAATATTATATAATTATAAGTAATACACAAATACAAGATCACAATAAACGTGTCTTTGTCAAAGCAGTTTAAAACACTATTTACTGGCCTTGGGTAAATTGCCAGACAGGATAAATATGTGCTTTAAAGTTCTTGCATTTCCATTTTAAGTATTGCAAGTACTAGTCTCCAACACAGTATTTGAACTGACAGTTTAAAATCCTTTTAGTACAAAATGGCCCACACTCTGGCAGGGGGCAGCAAATATTATAATACATAATACATTATAAAAAGCTATATATAAATACAAGATCACAACAAAACCTGTATTTTTCAAAGCAGTTAAAAAACATCCAGTGGCCTTAGGTAAATAAAGGTGTATAAATATGTACTTTACAGTTCTTGCATTTCTATTTTAGGTATTGCAACTTTTCCAACACTATTTGAATTGACAGTCTAAAGTCTACGTAAGTGCAAATAAGAATATTATAATTTAAAAATAATAATAGAATATATGGCGTCTGCTGCAGGGGCTTGTTTGAGTCCGACACAGGACAAATGTAACCACTCCATTGAACAAATTTTCTTTGTCAAATGATCCAAGAAGAGAGATGGTGACCAATCGGGATGTGTTGTCAGCAGGTTTACCTAGGAACACAACAGGTAGGTGAGTCGTAGTAGGCGAGCATTGCACCCGAGGCAGATTTACACAACGGTGTAAAAAAACAAAAACGTATTGAAACCAAAAGTGGATAAAGCGTTCAACTTACAAGAGTAGAGATGACAGGAACACACTCTCATTCCAGCAGAAATATGATCATAAATGCTTTTCCGACGAACCGCTGCAATCCAGCCATCCGTCGTACCTTCCTGATCTGATATTTGGTCCTCCATGCAGGAAAACGGTGAAAAGTGAGTCCTTTTTTCCTAACCCCTTTTTTTGTCGTAGGAGACGCTGTTGCACCCGGTAACGCAACAATAAGCACCCATATTTTCTTTCTAAAACACCGAAAGAGTTAGCTTAGCACTACCACACGTTACAATCCGCATTGACTCTGCCTGAATCATATTGCCAGCATGGAGGCGCGTCCAAACAATGACGTAGTACGTCCCATTCCCTATTGCCCTTTTTAATGTGCATGACTATAACTGTTTGTCCCGTTTCTCTGTTCAGGGCTGAGGGCTTTCAGTGGGTGTGGTGGCAGCCCCCCGTGTGCCGTGAGTTTTTGTTTTGGTTGTGTTCATTTGCAGTGTTTTGGGGGTTCGCCCCCACTGGTAAGTCCCAGCCCTGCGGATTCAGCTATTTTAAAATATTTTTTTGTTTATTTATTTTATTTACAAAATAAAGAATTTGTACTTTGCAGACTGCCTCTTGCTCTCCTTGTAGCACGAACCGTGAAGCCTGTCTCGTGTTTTTAACCTTAATTCCCTGGTGCAAACCCAGGGTGGCGTTGTTGAGCAAAATGTTTAAACAAATTTTGAACACCCCTGCCACGTGTTGCCACACCAATAAATTCATATTTTTAAAAAATGAGTTTTATTTTTGTTTCATATTGCACGCTATATAAAACGTAAGATTCGTCAGCAGTTTGTAAGGGCATACGTCACTATTTGTAAGATTGCCAACCGCCTCGGGTTGACAGGTATGGATGATGACGATTTATTTGGCACATCAGACGATGGTGATGACGCCGGTTGGGAGCTTGACACTCATCACGAAAGAGTGGTAGGCATCTAGCATCGTGATTTCTCTCTGTACCTTTCTTTCCCCAGTCATCGTGTGATATAATTATCAGTAACTGCAAAAAAAGACGTAGTTATATAGATCTTGTAATAATTCTTACAAATTGACATGATTGGACAACCTGTCAGCTGTCTTATGACAGGCAAGCAGCAACAAAAACAATAAAAAAACAGGTCGCGATTAAGTAATAAACGTATCAAATTGTCATTAAGGGTCTACTACACTGCTGGCCAAAAGTATTGGCACCCCTGCATTTCTGTCAAATAATGCTCAATTTCTCCCAGAAAATGCTTGCAATTACAAATACTTTGGTAGTAATATCTTCATTTATTTTGCTTGCAAAGAAAAAATACAAAAGAAATGAAAAAAAAGATTATAATCATTTTACACAAAACTCCAAAAATGGGCTGGACAAAAGTATTGGCGCCATCAGCCTAATACTTGGTAGCACAACCTTTAGACATAATAACTGAACAACCGCTTCCTGTATCCATGATTTTCTTACAATGCTCTGCTGGAATTTTAGACCATTCTTTTTTGGCCAACTGCTCCAGGTCGCTGAGATTTGAAGTGTGCCTTCTCCAAACTGCCATTTTCAGTTCTCTCCACAGGTTTTCTATGGGATTCAGGTCTGGACCTATTGCTGGCCACTTTAAAAATGTCCAGTGCTTTCTCTAAAGCCATTTTCTAGTGCTTTTTGAAGTGTGTTATGGGTCATTGTCCTGCTGGAAGACCCATGACCTCTGAGGGAGACCCAGCTTTCTGACACTGGGCCCTACATTATACTGCAACATTTATTGGTAGTCTTCAGACTTCATAATGACATGCACACGGTCAAGCAGTCCAGTGCCAGAGGCAGGAAAGCAACCCTATGAACCCATGAGCGAACCTACGCCATGTTTGACTGTGGGGACCGTGTTGCTTTCTTTGAAGGCCACATATTTTTCCCTGTAAATTCTATGTTGATGCCTTTTCCCAAAAAGGTCTACTTTTGTATCATCTGACCAGAGAACATTCTTCCAGAACGTTTTTGACCTTCTCAGGTAAGTTTTGGCAAGCCCCAGCCTAGCTTTTTTATGTCTCTGGGTCAGAAGTGGGGTCTTACTGGTCATCTTACCATAGAGTCCCTTTTCATTCAGACACCGACGGATAGTACATGTTGACACTGTTGTAACCTCGGACTGCAGGACAGCTTGAACTTGTTTGGATGTTTGTCGAGGTTCTTTATCCACCATTCCCACAATCTTTCATTGAACTCTCTCGTCAATTTTTCTTTTCTGTCCACATCTAGGGAGGTTAGCCACAGTACCATGGGCTTTACACTTATTGATGACACTACGCACAGTAGACACAGGAACATTCAGGTCTTTGGAGATGGACTTGTAGCCTTGAGATTGCCTATGCTTCCTCACAATTTTGCTTATCAAGTCCTCAGACAGTTCTTTGGTCTTCTTTTCTCCGTGCACAATGTGGTACACACAAGGACAGAGGTTGAGTCAACTTTAATCCATTTTAACTGGCTGCAAGTACGATTTAGTTATTGCCACCACTTGTTATGTGCCACTGGTAAGTAACAGGTGCTGTTAATTACACAAATTAGAGAAGCATCACATGATTTTTCAAAGGGTGCCAATACTTTTGTCCGGCCCATTTTTTGAGTTTTGTGTAAAATGATTTTTTTTTCACATTCTCTTTTGTGTTTTGTCATTGCAAGCAAAATCAATGAAGATATTACTATCAAATTATTTGTAATTGGAATTATTTTCTGGGAGAAATTGTCATTGCTGCTTGTCGCCAGACACTTTCTGCATACTCGTCAGTCACGTCCAGCATTCAGGTATTTCTCATATTGTATCACACCTGGCTAATTTTACTTCTTTTTCCTTCCCAGAATTCCCAGTGCCTGATCCCAAACTATACCTTCACCTGATTGACCACCTGTCAACTTTTGACAGCTACAATTCGGCGTGCACGTGCGCTGCTCCGAGCCTCGTGCGAAATTAAATAAACGTTGCATACTAGCACAGTTATTCTCTTTGTCTGTTTTGAGGTCCACTTCCCAGCGCCCACTAACACCGCCACTGAATTGTTGTAAACAAAGACGCGATCGAGCATCCGGGGAGTAGTTCTTCCGCTTGACTCTCACAAAAATTGTCACAATCCATGCAGAAGAAGGGTTTTTTTTGGCCACTCATAGGCTACGTTCATACTACAGGTCTTAATGCACGAATCCGATTTTTTGTCATATCTGTTTTTTTGGCGTGCCCGTTCAGACTAGTGACGGGAAAAGTCGTTCACCTGAGGAAACGAATCAGTTCCGGTTCGTTCAGTAAAAAGATTCGTTCAAACAAATCGTTCAACGAATCGTTCAACGAATCGTTCGCCCTCCTCATCCCCCCCACCCACAACCGCCCAAATGAATCGTTCGGTCAGTGAACGGGAAGTGACGTTGCCAAACGAATCACCAAAAGACTGCTTATAACTGAACAGGAAAGCTTGGTTCCTCCCCCTCTTGCACAGTACACAGGCTTTTCATTGGCCGCTCTCTTCGTAGATTCAGAAGTGAGTGACAGACTGTGTTTTTCTTTCTTTTTTTTCACTGCCTCGTCTTTGCAGCCCAGCCGCTTCAGCAATGAGAATTTCCGCGTCCATCATATTTCTATGGGATCAAAGCCATGGCTTGTGCTTGCTTCACTTTGATATAGGAAACGGTTAAACATTTCCCCTTTTTTTAAGCACAAACTTTTTCAATCACGCTAAATTACGTGTACGCTCCCTTCCGTATTCGTAGTTTAAATGCGTGTTTACGTGAGCTGGCTGCTCGTGAAAGCCATTTGATATACCACCAAATCATTTCGGCTGAAGAACAAATAAATGTGGAATTTGAATAAACTGTCTTCGGCTATTTTTTCCGGTTGAGTGGGATTTATTGCACACAAATAAGAAAATATGAAAATATTAATAAATAATCAATTTATTATGTATATTAATAAATATTAAATCAGCGTTATAAATAAAATGTATTATTATTATTATTATTATTTGGCTTCTCTGACACGAAAATAAATAAATAAAACAACACTCGAAAAAATATTACCTAAAAATCGTGTTGAAATGTCATTTTTGCACTGGTATTAATATATAAATAATCCCATCAACTCCACGCAGTCATCCCCTCCCGATCTCAGATCACCAAATGCTGACGAAAAGAGAATCGTTTGCTCTTTACAATGTAACCATTCCACTCTCATTGGTATGTTAAGAAAGTGGAGACATACATGTATTTATACATCCTACGTCCCCGCGTTTAATTTTTGGACGCTTTAGTCGCACAGGATGGACTGATGGACTCAACGTTAATTAATTTGCGCCCCAACCCGACAAGCTGTGACACGGGGGGAAAAAAAGAAACTCGGAAAAATGTCATGAAACTACCGTTTCATAGCAAATCAGTATTATGGTGATCATACTAAATAGTCATTTTCCATGGGCATAGATTAGATAAATTTAGCTGCCATGAAGTCCAGCTAGTCTCTTGACAGCTTTCTCGCCCGCCCCCGCGACGTATCCATAGCTCAGCCTTATCGCCTTGTAGCTACTGGCGAAAGTTTTAACGTACTGTAAAGTGGATACAATGTCGTCATATGTAGTCTCGAGTCTGTCGAGAAAAGCACAGTAAACTTTGCTCACTGTGTTTATGTGGGGATTTTTGTGCATTTGTGTAGCATATGATAGGCTCAACATGAAAGAATATGTGATAAAGCCCTTTCCTTTCAGTCCTTGGCTCGTTCACTGCCGCAGCGCTGCTGCATGACTGCCGGTGTAGGCTGACTATAAATTAGCGTAGCAGTCTAGCAGAACGAATCATCTAAGCATTCTCGGTAGGACGGAGTCAGTGAACGGGAAGTGACATAACTCAGTCTTGCCCCCTGCCTGCATGCTGGCTGCTTATTGGCCACACGTGGAAGTGAGTGACAGACCCCCTGATTCTATTTCCGCTCCATCCCCTGCCCGCGATGAGGCTGGCGTCTGATTGGTCGTGTGCTATGTCAGTAGACGCTGCCGCTTGCTCAACGCCCTCCCACGCAGATAACAAGGGACCCAACTTCATAGAACGAATCAGTGCAGAAGATGATTAGTTCGGTCTCGTTCACCCAAACAATTCGTTCAAAAAGAACGAATCGTTCACGACCGATACAACACTAGTTCAGACTACCTTTGTCCATTGAGACCATTCAAGTATTACGCATGCGCACTAATTCGCAGTCCGACACGCGCTGAGCAAGACGACCCGCATGCGCAAAAGCATCAAAACAAATGACACACGTCATCCGTCATTCCAGGGATATCATATTTTGCTTTTCAAAAGGAGGACACAAATAACAGACATAAATATTCCCCGTTTAGGCTTATATTCAAAGTTTATATGAATCGATAGCATGCACGCACGGTCCGTGCACGTCACACACACATACGGGCAGTTTGCCCCGACCTCGGCCGTGTAGGCAATGTTGAAATATTGCTCACTTGGAGCAGAGAGAAAACTGAGCATTCTCAGGCTTATCCTCAACCCATTTTTATTTTTTATGACTGTTGTCAAGCCCAGCCCTTCCCCAAAAGCCGCGTTCACTGCATGCTAGGCGCTAATAACGCACAGCGGCACCGCTACGGTAAGCGTCTCTCTCGCTATTTGATGACGTAATTGCTGCATTAAATCCGATTTGGGAGAGTGGACAGTACAGACCGCTGCGACAGTCTGGAAAAATGTGGCCCAGATCGGATTTGAACCACATACGAAAGTGACCCAGATCGGATTTGAAATGGTCCAGTTCTATGCGACTTGTCACGTTCAGACCGTCAAGTTAATGCCTCACTCGAGTCGGAAAAACACGAAAAAATCGGATTCGTGCATTAAGACCTGTAGTATGAACGTAGCCATAGAGTCTCGTGCCTTTGTGTGAGCAATTCATCGCTACCCATCGAGATGGCTTGGCCAATCTTGCGAATAAAACCCAGAAAATGATTGCAATATATGGCAGGGATAGCGTGGTATTCGTATGAAGTGCTGGCGAGGTCTTGGGGAAATGATGTCATCAGGTAACAGCTGGCAGCGAGGCACGTCCCTCGTTGCTAAGGTGTTGCTATGGCAGTAACTCAAAAACTACGCAGTCAATTAAAAAAAAATGGGGTAATGTGAGTTGAGACAGCAAATGATGCATTCAGGCCAATTTAACCGAGTAAAACGCTCATCAGAAAAACTCTTCAGCTGCCCTTTAATTGCAGTGGATGGAAACCCAATCAGAGACCTGAAAATCCCCTACCTACGTGACGTCACAACTCCGCCCTCCTGACTGGTGCCGCCCAATTGTCCGTCAACACATCGTGTTAACCTGTTACGGCTACGTACATTCCTCCTATTTACGGCGTGTTTTTCTGCTCGTTAACATTAATAATCAAAATGGTGAAGGCGTGTGTGGCGGTTGGTTGCAATAACAGAGAATATAGACGGAGAGACTTGAAGTTCTACCGGATTCCGAGAGACCCGGAGAGGAGAGAGCGAGATGGGCTCCTGCAATTCGACGAGAAAACTAGGCTCCAAACGATTACCACAGATTATGTAGTAGTCATTTTATATCTGGTAAGATGCATTTAATATATAATTAGAGGGTTTTGGGCTGACAACCACAATTAAGATCATTGCTAGGCCAAGCGCCGACAACATACACGTATGTATGTAGTGAGAGTGCTATCGCTAAACCATATAAACATTAAAAGCCCTAGCTCCATTGACAAATGACATGAAATACATTAGACTTGACAGTGGATGTTAGCAAGAACAAAAGATTTTGAATTGAAAATTTCGTAACTCACCTTTCCAAACACAAGATAGATTCCTGCCGAATTTTCGTGGACGAGGACCTGTTTCACCCAACCAGCAACGAAGTATTGATAAGCCTCCAAGCTCTTAAAGTTTTTCAAACTTTCGTGAGAATAGGCTGATTTTGTGTGGACAAGATAGTTGTAAATATCAGGGCAGAGGTCAGGCAGAGACGGCGGAGACAGCGGGTCGAAAAACATCGATTTAGGCATCAAATATGGATCTGGCGAATGGATAAACTGAAGCTTTTCCACATAACGCCTTTTATGCAACGCATCCAGTGAGTTTACGGCATCCGAAAGCACCGGGTCTTCCATGAAATGCATTATAAATTGCTCGATCAATTGAGACCATTGATAATACAGACACAAAATGACGGACAAGGGGGCGGAACAATACAGCGATCACGTGATTTTGTGACGTCGGTGGGTAGGGTCTATAGACTGAGGACTAAACCAATGGGAGGCCGACAGGGGCGGGACAAAGTAATGACCCTGGTCAATAAAAGGCACAGGTGACATGGAAACTGGAGAGAGGATTTAAATCAAGAAGATATAGTACACAGTAAGAGTTAAGCAGTTAGAGTTAAGTATTGAGTCTTAAATAAGTTTAATGATAAGCAAGTGTTTTGTAGATATTGAAGTATTGAGAAATATGGACTAGGTTTGAAATTTTCCTTCTGCACTCATTGGGAAAGTGCACAGTATACAGGCCTATATGCTGTACGGAGCATACTGCATATTTGTGAGCGTGTTTGTTAAAAGAAGTAGCTGAGACATGAAGTACATATCAATGTGTTTTATTTTACACGGTCATCGACCGCCTCTTTAAAATTTACATAGTTTTCAATAGAGCTGTCAGAAAGTCCTTTGGATGTGGAAGCCTTGGCCGTGTCGCAGTATGTCTTTTTTTTTTTAAATACTTTTTACACAGGCGAAGTATTTTACACTGTCAGTCTTCATCATCACCTTGTGGTTGTGGTGCTTGTTGTTGTGCTGCTGCTGTTGCTAGTGATGCTGTATTTGCTACAGCAGGTGATGTTGATAATGCTGCTGATGCACACGCTGGAGGGCGTAGCTGGTGCAACATTGCCTTTAGTTTGCTACAGAACAAAAAATAAATATCACGGGTAAGCCCTAAAACGCATTAAAACGCTGGCAAAGAAAACAATGTTATTTTTTTATCGACCAACTGACCTCCTCCTCCTCCTTTGTGAGGATGTACAGTCGAAATCGCTTAAGCGACGTGACATTGATGTCCTGCTCTTTATCAGTAGCCACTGACGCACAGATCAGAAGGCTTCCTGGGCCTTCTTCCACGCTTCCGGCCTGGGGATCGTTACGAAGAGATTGGAGAGGTCATATCATCGTGACATCTCCTCGAACATGAAGGACCGGAAGCGGCCCTGCCACATGAAGGTCTTGCCTTTGTATTTCCCAAAGGTCACCGTGAGCTGGCCGTGGAACTGCCGGTCTGTTGGAGCTGCGGTGACGGCAAGGCAGTTTTTCCTAGCTGTTAGGCGTAAAAATACATCAAACAAGAAGTAATCATTTAGTTCATTTTTTAAATGATGTTTTTAAAAAAAGGCATCCAGAACAATACCTTGTTTGTAATGTACTCCTCGGGCTCTCTTTGGCTTTGAGCCCTCCTCCTCTTTTTGCCTCGAACCCTTCCTAGAACGAAGGTCCGATCATGCAACGATGCGCTGTTCCCTTTCAGTGGCATCAAGGATGTGCAGTTTAGGCAGCAAAGCATGGCGTCTGGTCATCGCTTCTGAAGTACACTGAGAAACACCACGGCAAGTGTCAGCACAAAAGCAGGGCAAAACACAGAGTAAAAATTATAAAAATGATAGTAATAATAAAATTGCTTTTTTGTTGGTTGTGAAGAGGATGCCTTCATTCTTAGCTGGCAATTAGAAAAGAAAAATGTTTAAAGATGTTAAGACACCTCTCTCTCTCAACATTTTGAGTTCAACTAATTCCCTCCCCCCAAAAAAATGAAGTTATTGGGGAAAATGCAAAATTGGCCTGTTGACAAAATGATGAAGTCTATGCAGTAGGTTTTTTTTTTTTTTTTTTTTCAGTATGCACTCCAAAAAGGGAGCATTTACAGTATGGGCATCATATTTCTAATGTTTGTAAGTTTACGTATAGTGGTGGCAACCTCTCGTCAGTGCGTGGTGGAAATGATTCAGGACTGCGTGTCTTGAAGTTCCACACAGCTCTCTCTGCTGGGGAGGATTACATCACAACAAAAATGCATTGAACACAAGTCAAATAATAGCACAAGGAGTCATTGAATGTTAATTGCCTATGTGCAGGCACACATGTAACGTTATTATTAGCGCTGCGCAACGCACACAACGACAGCGTATCTACACACTAACTAGCCTAGTGTTTGCTCGCAGGAACTTTCGGTAATTGAAATTCGTTTGCATCATTTTTGGCGAATTTTAGACACCTTTTCAGCTTGTCGATAGAGAGCGTGGGTCTTTTCGCCGATTGTGCCTTTTGGGCCAATCACAGGCGCGTCGTAGAGTCCACAGTTCTAAGCGAGGAGAGACGATTGGCTGCGGCCGAAAGAAGGAGGAGTCTACATTTTGGCCAACGGACGCGTCGGATTTTCCGCCGTAAATACATGTCTGCAGTCCACGGTTGCACGCTTTCTTCAGCCCTTGATTTGCCGTTTGTGAACTGATTAGATCATTTACAATTTATGTGGTGTGAATATAGTGTAGCGATTCTTATGTGGTCCGCCGAATTACGTTATGGGAGTCGGGGCAACCACGACTGTAAGTGGTGGTTGTCAATGTTATTAGATCTGTGTTCTCTTACCACACATCATCAACGCCTAGTCAGATGAAAGAATTAGTAACCAAGTATGTTACTGACGGTATCTAGACACCTATCCAAGGTGGTGTGACCTCTGAAGTCTCTAGTCATGTTAGTAAGTAATTACAGTTGATCATAAACATCGCTAATGTCATAGTAGCACTGTACCATGCCTTCGGGTTAGAAGACTGTTTACACAGTGATCACTCACCTTGCATGATCCACTTTGCCTGGCATGGCCTGACTGTTCTCCCTGTAATGTTCAAACACTGAGAGAAAAGTCTGGGAACCATCCCATTAAGGGCCTTTCGAGCAGGTACAAAATCAATCGACAAATCAGATTCGTTTATTTGCGTGACGTGTTCTTCACGAGCAATGTCACTCTCGCGCGCCGAAAGTCGTCTCCACAACAACACGGATGGCGAACGGGATAGCCGAGAATATGTTCCAATCCGCGGTAAAATCAGTTTTAAATTACCAAAAACACATCGACACGAGTCATTGACAACAGTCTGTCTCGCGCTTGCCATGTTGAATAAACTCCGCTCTGCTCGTATGTTTACTTCCACGCGCAAGTCCCTCGTCCTGCCCTCGTCGTTTTACTAACGTCACGTCTGCCTGTCGCTGATTGGTCCACTCCACTGTCTGTTTGCTGTAGCTTGCTCCGCCCTGGAAATTGTATCCGCTGAATGGTGGCCAGACTCAATAGACCCTACTCACATGACATCACAACCACGCCTCCGCGCCATGTTGTCCGTCTACTCGTCGGGTTTTAGCATTACCGCTACGTAAATTCCTCCTATTATGGCGTGTTTTTCTGCTCGTTAACATTAATAATCAAAATGGTGAAGGCGTGTGTGGCGGTTGGTTGCAATAACAGAGAAGATAGACGGAGAGACTTGAAGTTCTACCGTATTCCGAGAGACCTGGAGAGGAGAGCGAGATGGACTGCTGCAATTCGACGAGAAAACTGGGCTCCAAACAATTACCACAGATTATGTAGTAGTCATTTTATATCTGGTAAGATGCATTTAATATATATTTAGAGGGTTTTGGGCTGACAACCACAATTAAGATCATTGCTAAGCTAATCGCCGACAACATACAGTTTCAAATTCAAGATGCTTATTTCTTCCACCATCATTATTTTTTGAATAATATTTAGCTGGTACCAAGTGACGTTAAACAGGTGTGTCCATACCTTTTGCAAAGGGGGCCAGATTTGGTGCGGTAAAAATGCGGGGGGCTACCTTGGCTGATTTACATAGAACAATATATTTAAACAAATTTTAGCAAGCCCTTCTGTGTGTCACATTTGCTTTATATTTTTTTTTATTCATAATTTCAACAATCTCGTCTTTGTGGCGTTCTCTTTCGACACTCGGGCTCTTGCGAAATACTGCTGCTGTGAAATTAAACTAGCTTCAAGTTGCTATAATTTCTCGCTGCGTATCTTCCCTGTAATGTTGTCAGACCTGTCAGCGTGTCTTGTTTAGTAATATTGCGTCACATCGAACTCTTTGAAAACAGCGACTGTCTCTTTGCAAATGAGGCAGACACAGTTGTTGCGTGTTTTATTGAAGAAGTAGTCCAATATCTACCTATCCTTGAAGCGTCGGCCATCGCAGTCAACTTTTTTTTTTATTGATTGTCGCCACTTTAGAAATTGGAAGTCACGCAGGGTAATGTTGCTTAGAGTGCTGCTTTTAAAGTTTGTCAAACTTTCGTGAGAATAGGCTGATTTTGTGTGGACAAGATAGTTGTAGATATCAGGGTAGCAGATGTCAGGCAGAGAGGGTGAAGACAGCGGGTCGAAAAATATCGATTTAGGCATCAAATATGGATCTGGCGAATGGATAGACTGAAGCTTTTCCACATTTTATGCAACGCATCCAATGAGTTTACCGCGTCTGAAAGCACCGGGGCTTCCATGAATTGCACTATAAATTGCACGACAAATTGAAACCATTGAGAATACGGATAAACACAGACGGACAATATGGCGGCCGGATACAGCGATACGTCATTCTGTGACGTTGGTGAGTAAGGTCTATAGCTGGAACAGCGGTGAGTCTGGTGTACCAGGCAATGATCCACTGAGTTGACTAATTGTTCTGACATCGGGTGAAGCAAATCTAATATATGTGCATTTAGCATAATCCTAAACAATTGTCTTCGCAATTTTAATACTCAATTCGGTCAGTAGTCCACCAGTCAGTGTCAATGCGCATGCGCTACTGAAAGATCAAGATGCTTCGAAATTATGCGAAGGTTAACTTAAAGACCTGGTCAACAACGGTCATGATTTATCAGCAGATAGACTGTTGAAATCAAACCCCAAAATTAGGGATGGGCGAATCGATACCAAAATATCGATATTTCGATCCAGCGCGTTAAGTTTTAGGTATCGATCTCCAAGCAAAAGTATCGATATTTGGAATTAATATATTATATTTTCTTTGTCTATTTTTTGGGTATATTTTTGTGCACATTTTTTGTACTACTTTTCCCTTTGGCATTCTACACGCACGTAAGCAGTACACACACATAAGCAGTGCACAAGAGTGTGCTCCCGCCCCCATTCACGTCCCCATCCCGTGTCGATCAGCATGCTTTTCCTCCGCCCCTCTCACGCCTAATTTCTTACTTAACCTTATTATTATTTCTTATTCATTTATGTTTAATATTTATTTTGTTTAATATTTTATTTATTTTTCTATGAAATATGTTTTTCCATATTTTTTTATGTTACAATTAAATGCTTGATTTCTTATGTTTTCTTGCTACTTATTTTTATTTTGTTAAAGGTCTGTTTCAATTATTTCAATGTTTTTTTAAATGTATTTTTTAATTTATTTTTTTTTTGTTCAAAATCTGCTTGAAAATTGTGTTAGTAAAATAAAATTCAAAAACGGCAAGCGATTATTAATTATTGGATTTCTTTTTAAATTATCTACGATTAGAGGGCGGTACCATGCTACTATTAATTCGTTCTTTAATTAGATCAAAAATATTTAATTTAGGTAGATTATAATTTGATCAAATACAACGTGTAGCAGAGAAATGTTCTGTGCATATGAGTTTAAGGGTCATGGTTAAACAGTGAGACTGATTAATCAGATTTTGTTGTTGATGGATTGGTTTGTGAGTTTGAGGGAAACTGCTTTGTTAGTTATTAAAAGCAGCAGTTTTCCATTGCAATGCATATTTGACACAAAGAGACTTTTAATAGTTTTTGAGTGCTTGCTGTAGTGGTACTTTAGATATCATCAGAATGGCTGACAACTCTGCAGGGTGGTTATAAGTATAAAATATAAACATCATATCGGATCGGGATCGCAATATTTGGCCTTGGTATTATTTGGTATCGGATCAAATCCAGAGTCACTGGTACCGCCCATTCCTTCCCAAAACTATAAGAACTGCACATGAAGGTTGACTCTAACTCTCTTACTGGAAAACATATTAGCTGCAATAATTTACATTCTATCTCCAAGCATATTTATTGCATGAATTTCTCATATATATATATATAGATAGATAAATATAGATAGAGAGAGAGATAGAGATATATATAGTAGTGTTGTATCGGTCGTGAACGATTCGTTCTTTTTGAACGAATTGTTTGGGTGAACGAGACCGAACTAATCATCTTCTGCACTGATTTGTTCTATGAAGTTGGGTCCAGTGGTTGGGTCCCTTGTTATCTGCGTGGGAGGGCGTTGAGCAAGCGGCAGCGTCTACTGACATAGCACACGACCAATCAGACGCCAGCCTCATCGCGGGCAGGGGAGGGAGCGGAAACAGAATCAGGGGGTCTGTCACTCACTTCCACGTGTGGCCAATAAGCAGCCAGCATGCAGGCAGGGGGCAAGACTGAGTTATGTCACTTCCCGTTCACTGACTCTCCGTCCTACCGAGAATGCTTAGATGATTCGTTCTGCTAGACTGCTACGCTAATTTATAGTCAGCCTACACCGGCAGTCACGCAGCAGCGCTGCGGCAGTGAACGAGCCAAGGACTGAAAGGAAAGGGCTTTATCACATATTCTTTCATGTTGAGCCTATCATATGCTACTCAAATGCACAAAAATCCCCACATAAACACAGTGAGCAAAGTTTACTGTGCTTTTCTCGACAGACTCGAGACTACATATGACGGCATTGTATCCACTTTACAGTACGTTAAAACTTTCGCCAGTAGCTACAAGGCGATAAGGCTGAGCTATGGATACGTCGCGGGGGCGGGCGAGAAAGCTGTCAAGAGACAAGCTGGACTTCATGGCAGCTAAATTTATCTAATCTGTGCCCATGGAAAATGACTATTTAGTATGATCACCATAATACTGATTTGCTATGAAACGGTAGTTTCATGACATTTTTCCGAGTTTCTTTTTTCCCCCCCGTGTCACAGCTTGTCGGGTTGGGGCGCAAATTAATTAACGTTGAGTCCATCAGTCCATCCTGTGCGACTAAAGCGTCCAAAAATTAAACGCGGGGACGTAGGATGTATATATACATGTATGTCTCCACTTTCTTAACATACCAATGAGAGTGGAATGGTTACATTGTAAAGAGCAAACGATTCTCTTTTCGTCAGCATTTGGTGATCTGAGATCGGGAGGGGATGACTGCGTGGAGTTGATGGGATTATTTATATATTAATACCAGTGCAAAAATGACATTTCAACACGATTTTTAGGTAATATTTTTTCGGGTGTTGTTTTATTTATTTGTTTTCGTGTCAGAGAAGCCAAATAATAATAATAATAATAATAATAATAATAATAATACATTTTATTTATAACGCTGATTTAATATTTATTAATATACATAATAAATTGATTATTTATTAATATTTTTTATATTTTCTTATTTGTGTGCAATAAATCCCACTCAACCGGAAAAAATAGCCGAAGACAGTTTATTTAAATTCCACATTTATTTGTTCTTCAGCCGAAATGATTTGGTGGTATATCAAATGGCTTTCACGAGCAGCCAGCTCACGTAAACACGCATTTAAACTACGAATACGGAAGGGAGCGTACACGTAATTTAGCGTGATTGAAAAAGTTTGTGCTTAAAAAAAGGGGAAATGTTTAACCGTTTCCTATATCAAAGTGAAGCAAGCACAAGCCATGGCTTTGATCCCATAGAAATATGATAGACGCGGAAATTCTCATTGCTGAAGCGGCTGGGCTGCAAAGACGAGGCAGTGAAAAAATAAGAAAGAAAAACACAGTCTGTCACTCACTTCTGAATCTACGAAGAGAGCGGCCAATGAAAAGCCTGTGTACTGTGCAAGAGGGGGAGGAACCAAGCTTTCCTGTTCAGTTATAAGCAGTCTTTTGGTGATTCGTTTGGCAACGTCACTTCCCATTCACTGACCGAACGATTCATTTGGGCGGTTGTGGAGATGAGGAGGGCGAACGATTCGTTGAACGATTTGTTTGAACGAATCTTTTAACTGAACGAACCAGAATTGATTCGTTTCCTCAAGTGAACGACTTTTCCCGTCACTAATAGAGAGAGAGAGAGAGAGAGAGAGAGAGAGAGAGAGAGAGAGAGAGAGAGAGAGAGAGAGAGAGAGAGAGAGAGAGAGAGAGAGAGAGAGAGAGAGAGAGAGAGAGAGAGAGAGAGTTGTATGCTTTACTTAAGTTACCACATCAACAAATTCAATCCAGCTAATACGATCTAAAGTAATGGTAACATATGTAAAATAACAAAAGCAACACACATACACCATCAGCTACAACTCCCCAATTACTGTATGATAACAGGAAAAACTAAGTTGTTTTTATACATCAGTAAATATAATAAATGCTTGGGACCTGCGAGGTTTTGTGTGTCACGTGATCTACGCTGGTCCAATAGGAAAGCAGCAATAATCATCACCGAGTTATCCATTTTAAAACTTCCTTGACAACAAAACTAACCCACCAGATATATTTTATCATTAATACACACACATTACATAATTCTATTGAACAATTGCAAGAGTGCTCCTTTTCACCCTAATAATGTAAAAGAAACATCCACCTCGGTTCAATAGTTGTGTATTAATAGACTCACAGTGACAAAATAATCATGAACAATCACAGAAAACGACAAGCTATTTTGTCTATGATGCACAAACTAGCTTCATTTTTATCATTTTGTGGGGGAAATGCAGTCGAACTGTTTGACTGATGTTTGCCTTTGCCAAAGACTCGTGAACTCATCCAGCCCGCCTCCTACTTCATGCTTGTCTGTCAACTAGCAAGTATTATGCTACGATGGTGCCACCGTCGCAGTGGAGGTAAACTACACATGCAACTGCAAATCACTTTGGAACTATGATTTTAGGCGATAAAACGAATATTTTCCCCACTCTTAACAAATAGCATGCATGAAAGAACCAAAGTAGACACAAGTATTTCTTATCAAGCATCAATTATGTCAGCATATTTGTATTGTTCTACGTTATGCGAGTGGGGCCCGAAGTAAAAAAAAAAGCAAACAAAAAACGCCCAAATACTGTACCTTACCTGTTCACTCAAAAGTCACGTGTATCCAATATACCCTACTCGCATGACGTCACAACCACGCCTCCGCGCCATATTGTCCGTCAGCTCGTTGGGTTTAAGCATTACCGCTACGTAAATTCCTCCTATTATGGCGTGTTTTTCTGCTCGTTAAAGTGATCCTCGATTTTAAAGACATGTAGGCTCTAATAAATCACAATTGTTCTCTTGTATTAAAATATGTCGTTAGAAACACATAAAATGTTAAATCAATGGAAATATTTTATAATATTTAGTGCATATTTTGACCGATAGTTGGCGCCATGTTCTGCGGGCGCGGAGTGATGACGTAGATGATATTTTTCCAATCGTGTAGCGTGTGTACAACAACTGTGTATTACTGGCTTAACTCGCGAAGTAAAATGCCACGATGTGCTGCTTATGGATGCAATTTCGAGTCAAATGGAAACAAGGAGAGTGATGCGAGTCTCCACAAATTTCCTGTTGACAAGAAGAGGAGAAAGGTTTGGGAAAATGCCTGTAGACAAGCAAATCTTCCCAAACAACCAAGGCTTTGTTGTCGCCATTTTTCTCCTACCGCGTTTGAGGATTTTAGTAGATGACAACTAATGAAAGATCTCACCGGAGCGGCTAGATATAAGCGCAGACTAAAACCAAATGCTGTTGCAACTATTTTCCCGCACAAGAAGCCTCAGCCTGCTCGGATATCGAGTGAAATGCGCGCAATGAAGCGAGACGGACGAGACACTGGCCGCCCTCTTAAGCACCCAAGCCGCTCCTGTCGCTACAGCGGGAGGCGAACCTTCGGGCGTACCGCTAGTCACAGAGGAAGCTAATAATTCACCTCTACTGTCAGTTCATCAGGCAGTGTGTGTTCAGTATTCAGCTAATATGAGTGATGCTGCCACTCAAACTGATCAAAGCACGTCCAATGCAATTTATTCAATGCAACACAAATGTCCCAACCCCATTGATAAAGCAATAAATTCTCATCGCCGGAATGGCATACATGTGAAGTCAAAATCCATTTTAGGGGACTCCCTCTGAAAGCTCATCGCGAGAATGGCAAGAGTGCCAAACAATAATCAGAGAAAAGGGTGGCTACTTTGAAGACACTAGAATATCACACGTTTTTAGTTATTTCACCTTTTTTCTAAGTACACAATACACACGTGTGCATTTGTAGCAAGTTCTAACAGAATTCACCGGCGGAAATTATGTTGGCACGTTGTGTGGTTGGGGGGGGGGGGGTACTTTGTGAAGGGAACAGCTGGAAATAACTGTTACCTTCCGCGGGTCGCATGCCAGACAGACATTGCTATTTCTTGCAGCCTAAATGTCAATAAAACAACGCGGATTAGCTCCGTGGTTTGATACTCCGCATCCTTCCCTAGCTCGCCACACATTCATAGTTTTATTGCCTTCAGTGAGAGTTTATAATGTCAATGGTCAAGAAAATAAAAAGGCACGAATGCCAATGTGTTTTGGCCTGTACTGTATGTAAAGCATACGACAGCTCTGGATGCTAACAATCTACACAATTATATTGGAATGAGTTTGATGACGCAATAACTCACCTTGAAGATCTGCTGACAAAAACCTGAGTTCTCGACAACATACGCTCTCTCGCTCCGTTGTCATCGAGATGCACTTGCCACAAGTACACCAGAATTTTAGCCCAACTCTTGCCTCATCAGGTATTTCTTGCTCTGCATTTCGCCTTTGCTGCTCGTCTTGTGAACGACCGACAGTGCTGTCCTGCTCTTCACTTTTCCGCTCTGGTTCAAATTGGAAGGGACGAACTGACGAGATGTTGCCAATGAATGACATGCTGAAGTCCGGCAGCGGGATTTGTGACGTCACAGCACTGCGACGTCAACAACCATGGCGAACAATCAGTTAAAATAATTTTACAAATTTTATTAAAACGAAAACATTAAGAGGGATTTAATGTCAAATTATTATAACTCATACTAAGATGTATCTTTTAAGAATTACTTGTCTTAAAACTAGAGGATCACTTTAACATTAATAATCAAAATGGTGAAGGCGTGTGTGGTGGTTGGTTGCAATAACAGAGAAGATAGACGGAGAGACTTGAAGTTCTACCGTATTCCGAGAGGCCCTGAGAGGAGAGCGAGATGGACTGCTGCAATTCGACAAGAAAACTGGGCACCAAACGATCACTACAGATTATGTAGTAGTCATTTTATATCTGGTAAGATGCATTTAATATATATTTAGAGGGTTTTGGGCTGACAACCACCATTAAGATCATTGCAAGGCTAATCGCCGACAACATACAGTTTCAAATTCAAGATGCTTATTTCTTCCACCATCATTATTTTTTGAATAATATTTAGCTGGTACCAAGTGAAAGAAGTTATACAGGTGTGTCCAAACCTTTTGCAAAGGGGGCCAGATTTGGTGTGGTAAACATGCGGGGAGCTACCTTGGCTGATTTACATTAAACAATATATTTAAACAAATTTTAGCAAGCCCTTCTGTGTGTCACATTTGCTTTATAATTTTTTTAATTAATAATTTCAACAATCTCGTCTTTGTGGCGTTCTCTTTCGACACTCGGGCTCTTGCGAAATACTGCTGCTGTGAAATTAAACTAGCTTCAAGTTGCTATATTTCTCGCTGCGTATCTTCCCTGTAATGTTGTCGTACATGTCAGCGTGTCTTGTTCGGTAATATCATTATCGTGTCACATCGAACTCTTTGAAAACAGCGACTGTCTCTTTGCAAATGAGGCAGACACAGTTGTTGCGTGTTTTATTGTAGAAATAGTTCAATATCCACCTATCCTTGAAGCGTCAGCCATCGCAGTCAACTTTTTTTTAATTGATTGTCGCCATTTTAGAAAATTGGAAGTAAAGGGTCACACAGGGTAATGTTGCTTAGAGTGCTGCTCTTAAAGTTTTTCAAACTTTCGTGAGAATAGGCTGATTTTGTGTGGACAAGATAGTTGTAGATATCAGGGTAGCAGATGTCAGGCAGAGAGGGCGAAGACAGCGGGTCAAAAAATATCGATTTAGCCATCAAATATGGATCTGGCGAATGGATAGACTGAAGCTTTTCCACATAACGCCTTTTATGCAACGCATCCAATGAGTTTACAGCGTCTGAAAGCACCGGGGCTTCCATGAATTGCACTGTAAATTGCACGACGAATTGAAACCATTGAGAATACGGGTAAACATTGACGGACAATATGGCGGCCGGATACAGCGACACGTCATTCTGTGACGTTGGTGAGTAAGGTCTATATAGCTTGCTGAAAAGCATCCTCACTGCTCACGTCACAATTTTAAGGAATTATTTTATTCCTTAGCGATTTTTGCTGTCATTCCTCTGTGACAAAAACAGTCATTTTTTAAAAGAATAACCTTGGAGAAGTTTGTCCTCTCAACTTGAACACTTTCCCTCTCATATTTCATGGGACGTTCAGGGTCACCTTGGCATAGGCGGATCTACTATCGAGGCTAAGTGGGCAATCGCCTTAGGCCCCCAACCAGAAGGGGGCCCCCCAACTTGCCCTTGCCACAACGAGCAAGGGCTTGGGCCTCCAGAGCCAGCAGCACCCCCAACTATTCGTCATATATAATTATGTCAGCATACTGAACAAACAAATAACAAAACAGAAAAGAAAGCCATTTGAATGCTGCATTTATATTATATTCCCCCCCCCCACACACACACTACAATGGACTGTTCCACGACGACGACTGAATATCAGTCGCTTAGCTTCATATAGCGCCCTTTAGCTTAGTTCCGTTTAGCATCGCTTAGCTCCGTTTAGCTGTTCGTTAGCTTCACTTAGCTCTCCCACATTTTTCACGCCACTAAGCTTGCTATTTTTACAGCTCACTTGCTGCTTTGCACGTCGGCTATCGTTTATTTCGAACACATGAGCGAAAGTGCTCTCCATGAAAGCCAAAGTGCAGTGAGGGAGAAGTTGAGAACAGGCCGCTAATGCCTCGTTAAACTTTCTTCTTCTGCTTCACACTGAACATAAAATACACGACAGCACACCCTGTGGCGAAACAATGCAGGACAGTTCCAATCATTCATACAAAAACACTCAACAGCTGGTTAACAGCATTTGCTAACGGAAAAAAACCACAAGCAATGACAAAGAATATGTTTTTTACGGAGTGTAAAGCTTACCTCCGGTGAACATTTTTAAAAAAGCATGTCATGTTTGTCATACAAAAAACGATTTCTGGAGTTAATCCCACATACTTCAGAATTAATATTATAATATGTTAAATACTACAGATTACAGATTCTACACTAAGAATAGCTTTCAAATGACACTCTTTATGACAAATATGATTGGCAATGAATAATTATTATAATTATTATACTACTATTATATATAGTAATATACGATAATATAGTGCTAGAATTTTTAAAAAGAACTGTTTTGAATAATGTTGGAAAGGCAAAATCAGTGTTCGGAATCCGTTTACTTTCTATTCTTTTGCACTAGCAAATGCTATCAGCATTTAATCTCATTGTTTATTTGTGATTAAATATTGTTGTGTGTTTTGTACTTTAATAAAGAATTTAAGGGTTCCAAAATGGTTTTGTGAATTAATAAGCGTCAACAAAAATTTAGTCGACTAATCGTAAAACTAGTTGGCTGAATAATCAGGAGAAAATTTGTCTTTTAGGACAGCCTTAGGGCACCAGAACATATTTCCTCCACACCCTTCTCACCTTTTTAACCCCTGACCCATGAAGAGGGCCCCTGGATATGTTCGCCTTAGGCCCCAAAATTGCCAAGTCCACCACTGCACCTTGGACAATAGTTTTAACAATAGTTAAAAAAAAAAAAAAAGATTCACACGCATATTTTAAACTCTTAAACAAATTACATCACAATAAAAAAAATGGTGTCTGTAAAATGGTCACAGATATCTACCTCATAACTATCGCTTAATTGTATTTTTTTGTTACTGTTGCATTTTCTCTGATATGTAAGATGATAAATCATTGATCCAAACAAAGAAAAATTGAGATAAAAAAAAAGACGTTTAAAAGGGTAAATATAATGAAAAAGAGCATCTCGACCACTCCTTGATGTCTGCAATTTCTGCATCGCGACATTTGTTATATTACCATGTTTCACCCATAAAATCCCCAAAAAATAAAGCTGTGGCCATTCACAGCTGTGTCTTGACACTCAATGATACATGCTACAAGGAGTTTTTGGATCGAAACAAGGTAAGTACGCGATAACATCTCGTTAAAGTCATAGCGTCTTTAATCTTGCTCTTTCTCACCTCCAGATAGGATTTCACAGTTAATTTTTTTTTTTTTTTTTTTTTGTAAGTACCCTCCTGTTCAGATTTTTTCTTCCCGCAGAAAATTGGGGGTTTTGACTTTCCAATGATGTATCACACATGCATATCGGACAATTTTGAAAATTGGCCAAATTGTGGGTCTCAGAGCGGAACTTCAAATCACCTGAGTGTTTTCCGCCATATATATTATATATATAATATAATTAAATATAATATAATTTTTATTTTACCTGAAGTGTCAATGTGTGAGTGAATTTCTGGAAGCTATACACGTGTGTGGAAATGATGAGTTGCGGTCATGCTGTAGCAGGAGGAGGGCGGGAGTTGTTGTCCTCATGTCCTCTCCCCCACTCTCCCTCTCTCCCTCTCCCAATCTCTCTCTCTCTCTCTCTCTCTCTCTCTCGACCTCGGGGAACATGTTTTTTTTTTTTTTTTTTTTGCCGTACTGGAATAAAGTGTACTTGCACATCCACTCAGTAGGTGGCAGTGGCGCTCTCATTTTCAGAGTGCACGCAGTATTTTTGAACTAAGGAAGAGCACTCAGCACACACGGACAACAGATAATATGAAGAGCAGTGTGCCACCGCTGTTTTTGAAAGCCGTTTTCCGACCGAACTCACTCACGCAGCGACCCACTGTCTTGTCCGGTTCTCACGTCGCTGCCCGAGAAGTGCCATTTTCGGCTTGGGATCGTCACGACGACCGCCCACACCAACGGTTGTACCTCTGCCGCCGTGAATGCGCTTTTTTCGTGCCGTTTGCCTTTTAGCTTTGACTTTTAATACAGTGGGTGATGATGAAAGACCACTGTTTACTGTGTCTAAAAATAATTATAGCAGACAGCCAGAAGCCAAATCAATTAAGACACCACTTAAAGACATTAGACCCCAATCTCATTGTTAAGCCGCTTGATTTTTTTCAGTGAAAACGTGCCGAATATTGCCAACAATCGTCCTGCTTTGTCAGTGTTATATCAGTAAGCCAGTGAGCATTGTTAGCATGCTCATTGCAAAATAATTCCACACCATTGCAAAGGAGGTAAATACTGTGAGCAGCAAAAATAAAAACTGTCCTGTCCAAGGACCCTTTTTTTTTTCTTCTTTTATTCAGATTTGTTTTTTCGGTCAAATTTTTTGGTACATTGTCCTCATGAGTGAATGTTCCTAATCAATTTTAATTTGTTATTATTTACTGATTTTATTACATTTTATTTTTCTGTATCAAATGGTCAAAAATGTACCTTGAGTGTATTTTTTAGTTTGGATGTGAATTTTTTTTTTTTTTAATTCAGGCAAATTGATGCACGTCAAGTCTTCTCTGTTACAAACAAAACAATGTTAATAAAGTTATACTCGGGGCCGGATGTATGGGTGGGCCAGGGTGGGCACAGCCCACCCAGACGTGAGTCGTGCCCATGCCCACCCAATAAAAATGTCGGGAATATCTATTGTAGCGTCACATTGGATATAGAGAACGCACGGAGAGTTGGTCTCACCTACTTTTTTATTGCACAATTAACGGTTACTGTTGGCCGCAACCACGCTGTTGTGAATTCCCTGCTGTGAGGGCTGGACAGCGAACTGCCTCGCTTTGGGACAACTGCGTTGTAGTGACGGGATCTGTCGTTCACTTGAGTAAACGAATCCATTCCGGTTCGTTCAGTAAAAAGATTCGTTCAAACGAATCGTTCAACGAATCGTTCGCCCCCCTCATCTCCCTCCCCACCCAAATGAATCGTTCGGTTAGTGAACGGGAAGTGACGTTGCCGAACGAATCACCAAAGACCGCTTTTCGCAGTATAACTGAACGGGAAGTGACATTGCTTGGTCCCTCCCTCTCTTGCACATTGACCACTCGTCGTAGTTTCAGAAATGAGTGACAGGCGATATCATTCTGCTCTCAGAGACAGCCTCGTCTCCCTCCCGCTGCTGCAAAAGCGAGGGAGGACTTCCGCGTCGTCTGTCCTAGTTCTATGGGCTCAAAGTCATGGCTCGTGCTTGCATTTCGAATAAGGGGGCACGGTTAAACATTTTCCTTTTGAGGGGGAAGTCGGGGTTTGGGGTCGGGGGCGCACGGACTTTCTTTAGCATGATCTTGCTCACATATACAATGCTGCTGCTAACAGCCAACGCGGCATGCTTGCTGTCACGAAAATAAAAATAAATCGAAAGTTTAATTTCTAATTATGGAACGGCCAACACATCATATTAACCTCTCGCTCTGTTGTATTTTTGTTTTTTATTATTAAGATGATCGTTTTGAATTTTTGCACTGGTATTAATAAATAAAATAATCCGGTCAGCTCCCCTGTCGTCCCCGCATCTCAGATCGTCAAATGCTGACGAGAAATAATTGTTTGCTTTATGATTTCGCCTTTCTACTCTTATTAGTCTGTTAAGAAAAATGTAGACATATTGCGACATCTCCCGTGTCCGCGCGCTTTGTTTTTGGGGCGCTTGAGTAGCACATGATGGACGGATTGACATAATTTGTCAAACCAACCGACACCCTCTGACACGAAAAAAAAAAAAAACACTCGGAAAAAATTGACATGTATATACAGTTTCATTGCAAATCAGTATTATGGTGATCATACTAAATATTATTTTTTTTCTGTGCACATATGAGGTACATATCGCTGCCATGAAGCCTCCATATAGTGACAGTTCTCTGCCCGCTTCACTGCCGTCACGCGACCGCAGCTCAGGTTTTGCTTGCCTCGTAGCTACGTGTGTTTTAAATTACTGTAAATTTGATAGTATATCGTCATAGGCACAGTCCCGAGTCTGTTGAGAAAAGTAGAACACTAAACCATGCTCGCTAGATTTGTGTGGTGTTTTTGTCTTTTTGAGCAGCATTTGATAGGCTCCACGTTAACAAATATGTGACAAAGTCGTTTCCTTTCATTTTATGACTCGTTCACCGCATAGTCATTACTGGAAAGTCAAGTTAGCAGCAAGCTAGGTCAGGAACCGGAGGACCGAATCACTGAACGGGAAGTGACAAAACTCAGTCTTTCCCCCCTGCCTGCACGCTGGCTGCTTATTGGCCACACGTGGAAATGAGTGACATACGCCATGATTCTGTTTCCGCTCCCTCCCCTGCCCGCGATGAGGCTGGCGTCTGATTGGTCGTGTGCGATGTCAGAAGACGCTGCCGCTTGCTCAACGCCCTCCCACGCAGCGAACAAGCGCCACCAACTTCATAGAACGAATCAGTGCAGATGGTGATTAGTTCGGTCTCGTTCACCCAAACAATTCGTTCAAAAAGAACGAATCGTTCGCGACCGATACACCACTACTGCGTTGTTGCACATGCGCAGAGTATTCTAAAAAGACCGCGGTTGAGGAAAAAAAGTTCGTCCTCGGCCGATAAGTAAGTTATAATGTTCTCCATATACTGGACTGTCTCAGGAAATTAGAATATTGTGTATTCTAATTTTATGAGACAGTCCTGTACATATATATATATATATATATATATATATATATATATATATATATATATATATATATATATATATATATATATATATATATATATATATATATATATATATATATATATATATATACTGTACATCCAGTTGACGATAGCACCAACATACAGGACTGTCTCATAAAATTACAATACACAATATTCTAATTTCCTGAGACAGTCCAGTATACTGCAATCATATATGTGATGCTTGTGCTTATATCAGTACTCTTTATTATTGTTTGTAGTTCGTAGCACGTTAGCTCCGCTCGTAGCATTCTATTGCTAACGTAGTGCCTAGAGCGTGATAATATATGTACAAGTTGCACTGTATTGGATCGCTAAGGGTACATCCCGAAATTAATCCCATTCAATGTTCAGATTTGAGATCGCTGTCCATTGTGATGGTAGTTTTCTGATTCATTTAGCTACCTAGTGCTTAGCTTGCAGCTATAGCAGGCCTCTTGTTTGTGGGAATTGCCATTTATTATTGATGGTTAATTGCTTGTCCAATGTGGACATCTAGTGGTGATTTTTTGGATAACGCCTAGTTCGGTTTAGGCTGGAATTCATTCATTCATTTTATTGTGAATTGTACATGTTATTTCACTACTGGACTGTCTCAGAAAATTAGAATACACAATATTCTAATTTTCTGAGACAGTCCTGTATATTGTTCTATGTAAAGGACGTCAGCCAAGGTTGGGCCCCCACATTTTTACCACGCCAAATCTGGTCCCCTTTGCAAAAAGTTTGGACACCCCTGCTTTAAATGGTGGATTAATGTACAGGACTGTCTCAGAAAATTAGAATATTGTGTATTCTAATTTTCTGAGACAGTCCAGTATAATACGTTTATTGATGTTTTTCTTTATTTCTTTTTGATACACAAACCACACACTTTCAAATTAATGTCCAAATGCATTTAAACGGCTCAAAGGAATGAAAAAACTGTAATTTAATTTCATCAAACCAACTGAAGTTGCTGCATCTTCTCTGACCGGAGGATTAGGTCAATTATATTCAGCCGGCAATGTTTTCACCGACCCCCAAATCCTCACACACATCGAACAAGCATTCACCAAAACAAGCTGTTTTTCCAACCTCGTTTGTTATCCGCGCGCTTCCTCTCACTCCTCCAGACACATTCTCGCAGTCGGACATCCGGGCATTAATGACGTCACCAGCCACAACAAAGCGTCGCCATATTGATATGGGGGCAAAAACACGAGTCACAAGCAGTTGCTCTGTCCTGCATTGTAGTACAAACGCGTTGAACTTTTGTCTTATTTGCGGTCTTTTTTTTCCCGTCAGAATGACTAAAAGTTGCCGTGTTGCGGGTTGTAACACAAGGAAGAGTTTGGAGCCGCATTTGAAATTCTTCATTCTTCCTCGTGAGAAAAAAAGGACAAGCAAATGGATGAAAGCAATTAATCGAGGAACAGTAAAAGAAGACTGTTCCGTGGACCATTCTCGCCAGTGGGAACCTAAATCCAGGCACAATTACATTTGCAGCCAACTGCTGCTCTGATCGGTCAATCGGTATATTATTGGCCTGGTGGGAATTGGTTATTTTGCATAAATACAGTAATGCTTGGAGGCGAATTACCGGTTACGGCAGAAATAATCACTCCGTATATACTACCAGTTTTCTTAGTTCCACACAGTACATATTCCACGTAATTGATGAAGGTCAACTTACTGGGTGACTTTATGAGGTAGTTGTAGATGTTTCCGAACTCCACTGCAGGCAATTCCTTTGGATTGTTTATCCAGCTATCAGCTGCGACTTTGTACGGGCAGATTTGCAGGCCAATACACGCTTATTTTAAGTTGCATCGCCTCCTCGCGTCTGTCGGCAGTGACTCGTGATAATAATAAGTCATGTTTAAGACGTCTTTATGAAAAAAAGACGCAAAACACAGCTGAAATATATGAATTTCAGACGTTTGTCTACGGATGTTTACCTGTGCGTGCCCCCATCTCAAAATGGCGACACTTTGCTATGCGAGATGACGTCATTGTGACATTAAGCTGACCGCGAGAATAAGTAGATAGATGAATGAAAAAAAACAAATAAACCCCCCAAAAATTAATGCAGCCTCAATGTGACACAAGCCAGTGTCCTACTTGTGCCAGTCCCATGCCCGGAGAAATACAGAAGGTAAAAAAAAGCCTGCATTGGGGTGCCCCCTCAAGATTTCTTAGTGCCCACTCTGGTGGGTAATCCTAGATCCGGGCCTGGTTATACTTTATTATAAGTTGATCTATGTTACTTTTTTTCTTTATTAGAAGAAAAGGACACAATGTTAGGCAGATGCTTATTTATAATAGTAATTTTATAGACGAATGATACTATTTACAGTGGTGGCAGAGAGTTTGGGGGGGGCGCGAAACATTTACGTCTTCCTTGGGGGGGCGTGACAGAAAATAATTGAGAAGCACTGGTTTAACACAAAAACGGTATTTTAGTGTTCAAAATTGGCCGTAAATTTACAGCAATTTTTTACAGTGTAGATAAGAAAACCATATATATTTTTTCTTTTTTTACTTGCAAAAATCCACTGTATTTGAATTTAAGAAAAAATTGTGTCGTTAACTTTCCACGCCCTCACGTTCATAAAGACTTTAAATCCAACTAAATTGAAATATCCATTTGTGATGGTTAAACGTCCAGTTAGTTGGCCCAGGACAGGTGCAGGGCTTAGCAGGGTATGACCTCACCCGGGTCTCACCTAGGCCTCTTGGGGCCACGTTTTACGGGCGTAAGGTGGGCACGGTTGTGTGAGGGGAGAGTCAAACAGAAAGATAAGATGATGCACGGAGCTGTAATATAATGTTTTAATTGTAAAACTATCTCTGCTAAATGAGCGAATCAAGGGCGTAGGTTTGCATAGGGACGGTAGGGACATAACACTACCAACTTTTCAGGATGCTCAAAATTGTCCCCACCAACCTTAAAGCAATCTTATATGCATTTTATAATTAGTCCAGTTATACAAGTAATTTAGATTGTCTTCCCATATGTTGTCAGGATAGAATTGACCCTGCCATTATTATTTAATCATTTATTTTCATTATATTCAAACTGACATGCACCCCTTTTCACTTGCTGAATCTGCCAATCCATTTATTCCCCCTATCAAACGCACGTTTGTTTGGCTGATGACTTGACCCACCCCGACACACACACGCACACTCAAACTCACACAGCCCCGACAGAAATACATGTCGACAACATGCCGCCTCCTCCGCCCCCTTTGAAGAGGAGAGACATTAGTTTTGTTTTTTGTTTTTTTCTGGCCAGCAGCAACCACTGTAAGTAATTTAAAAAGACACCAATGCTGTGGAGGTGGGAAACACCACTAATTTTGCTACTGAAAGTCCGACCTGCATCAGAGATAGCATAACATTAAACTGTGTGAACTTGCTAGCCTGCAAAACTTGAGTAGGAAGCTGCTTAGAGAGAAGTGTGGTACTGTTGTGTTTTATACTGTTAACGTTAATTAAACTGTGAGAAATGTAACTCTACTGGAAACTATTGAACCAGAAAAATGTTAGCAAGAAGCTGCACAGAGTGAAGGGTGCTGCATAACCTCATATGTTGCTCACACAACATAATCATGATTAACTATGTACATTAAAAGTTTTTTTTTTTTTTATGCTGAGCGCTACCCACACTAGCGTTGCGATCGGCTTGTCGATCGTGATCGATGTATTGGGCACACCTGATTAGTTAGGTTCATATTCGTGAGAAATGTAGCCCTGCCCCTCGTTCAACCAATATGTTTGGTCTTATTAAAGTCACATCCCGAGCAAAAAGTGTACCAGCAGGTTATGCTGTTATATTGTCCCTACCAATGTTGAGACTAAACCTACGCCATTGGAGAGAATGCTTACCCAGGAAAATAGCTTTAACAGGTGGAGACTAGCGTGACAGACACTATTGGCAAATTCCATGTGACTGGCTGTTGGTTGCAGAACACACTAATGAGATTGCAACACCTGATATGCAACAATATTACTCTGTGAGGGAGAGGCACCATGTGAAAATAGTATATTTTTTCTTTTCCTGAAAACGTTTCTCTTCTTACTTCCGGCATTTGAAAATGCGTTTTTAGCTCGTTATTGACTTGTCATAGTCATGAAAAAAGTGTTAAATGATGAAATATTTTCGTTGTCGTCATCGTTGATGAAAACAACACTAGACTGACTCACACTGCTTTGTTTGGGTAACCATTTTGCACCCTTTTATTGGTTTCAGAAATGGTTTGTCGAATGAAAGAAAATACAAATTAGCCGGTAATTTAAAAAATCACCACTCCAATAATTGAAAGAAAATAGTTTATAAATGGTGGCTGTTGCTGCTTGAGTTCTGTCAGTTAAATTTCAGTACAGTATTACGTCAAAATCACTGCTCATTAGTTAGCTTGGCCCGTAGCCCAAGGGTAAAGAATCACAAGTTTAAAACTCACACGGAAGCACTCCACATAACACTCACACACCCAGACTTGAGCCCGCATTCAAGCGTCAATAGACCTTTGCCCTATCAATTGAAATGCTCCCTTTTTCTTTCATACTGGATGACGCCACAATCATCAGTCAACAGGATTACAAATTACCACCAATGGCCCATCTCATTTTTTGTTAAAAAGCACAATTCATAGTTCCATTAATCACAGCAAGTCGTTCCGGTCCTGGATCTGACCTTGATGAGTTGGCAGCACTGTGCTGTTGGCATCATTTTTGCTTCACCAATGTTCCGTGTTGTATCCATTTGTGGATAATGGCTTTCAGTGTGGTTCACTGGAGTCTTTCAGGCTGATGGATGTCAATTCATTTTTCAGAGGCATTTTGTGGCAGCTTTAGCATACAGTATACTGTATAGGCATGATTACAGACTAATGAACAAACAAATATAGAAGAATAGAGGATAGCGCAAAGCAGAGAGTGTAATTCACCAGAAGGCACTACTACATTGTATTGGAGTACTTAAAGGCCCAGGGCATCTTTTTGCACATTGCTGCCCAAAAGAGTGTTTCCAGCCATGATACACTCTGTCATACTTGGTGCTATAAAACACAACCACCCACACACACACAGACACACGTAAAAACACACACACACACCAAACAACATTATCAATTGAAGTCAAACAAAACAAACAAGCCAAAAAAAAAAAAAAACGTCTTCGAAGGACTTACCATTTTGAGCCGTTAACCATGACACAGCCTTTTGAGCAAGAAGCTTCCATTCAATTTGTGCATCTAACTTAAATGCGTGGAGCCAGACCAGGGCCAAAACTGTGGCCCAGACATTCCCATTCACCTGTTCCCACAAATTCAACACATTACACACACAAGTAGAAAAAGTGCTGTGGCAAATTTATAACAATGTCTCACTTTTGGTGGCTTGGGCTGTTCCAACTCCTTGCTGGTCTTGTTGAGCGCAGCAGCCAGAGCCGGGTTGAGTTCCCAGCAGCCTGACGCTTTCTGGAGGGAGACCAACTGCAGCAAAGAGTCTGGGTGCTTTAAGATGGCAGGGGTGGGGACAGGGTCATCTGTGCGTCGAGAGTTTGAGGAAAAGAACGTTTTGTGATATATTCTGGAACTAGACTGGTGTGCAGATATTTTCTATGCTTACAGTGGTATGAAAAAGTATCTGAACCTTTTGGATTTCTCCCATTTCTGCATAAAGTCACCATTAAATGTGATCTGATCTTTGTCAAAATCACACAGATTAAAATACAGTGTCTGCTTTAACTAAAACCACCCAAAAATGTATAGTTTTTTTTTTTTTTTTTTTTTTTTAATGAGGATAGTATGCAAACAATGACAGAAGGGGGAAAAATAAGTAAGTGAACCCTCTACCTATGGACACTTAAAGAGCAATTGAAACAATTTTTTATCAAACAATTTAAGTCAGGTGTGTGCCCAATTACTGATAAGTGGTTTAAAGCTGCCCTGCCCACTATAAAACACACCTGGTAAGAATTGTCTTGATGAGACGCATTGTCTGATGTGCATCATGGCTCGGTCAAAAGAGCTTTCTGAAGACCTGAGATCAAGGATATTTAATGTATAAAGCTGGGAAAGGATATAAACCATCTCCAAAATCTGGATGTTCATCAATCGACAGTCAGAGAAGTTGTCTACAAATGGAAAGAGTTTGGCACTTTTGCTTCTCTCCCAAGGAGTGGCCGTCCACCCAAGAGTTCAGCACAGAATGCTCAGAGAGGTAAAAATGAACCCTCGAGTGTCTGCTAAAGACTTAAGAAATGACTGGCACAGTCTAATATCTATGTGCACACACCAACTATATGTAAAACTATGGCCAAGAATAGTTTTCATGGGGGGACGCCACAGAGGAAGCCACTGCTGTCTGGAAAAAAAACATTGTTGCTCGTTTAATGTTCACAAAAAGGCACTCGGACACTCCACAGAAGTTTTGGCAAAATATTTTGTGGACTGATGAAACCAAAGTTGAATTGTTTGGGAGTAACACACAACATCATGTATGGAGGAAAAATGGAACAGCTGACCAACATCAACACCTCATCCCCAACGTAAAGCATGGTGGAGGGAGCATCATGATTTGGGGCTGTTGTGCTACCTCAGGGCCTGGACAACTTGTAATCATTAATGGAAGAATTAATTCAAAAGTTTATCAGGATGTTTTGCAGGAAAACCTGAGGTCTTATGTCAGAAAGTTGAAGCTAAAAAGAGGATAGATGCTGCAACAAGATACTGATACAAACACAGAAGTAAATCCACTTCAGAATGGTATCAGATCAACAAAATACACGTTCTGGAGGGACCAAGTCAAAGTCCAGACTTGAACCCCACTGAGATGCTGCGGCATGACCTAAAGACATCGATTCATCCCAGACATCCCAGGAATCTGACTGAATTAGCACTTTTGTAGAGAGGAATGGGCCTAGATTAGTCCTTATCGATGAGCCAGACTGATCTGCAGCTACAGAAGCGTCTGGTGTTACGTAATTACTGCCAAAAGGGGGTGAGGGGGCACAAAATATTAAATGTGATGGTTCACTAACTTATTTCGCCCCCTTCTGTCATTTTTTTGCATAGTATCCTCATTAAAATATGAAAACCTAAAAAAGTTTGGGTGGTTTAAGTTAAAGCAGACAGTTTTTTCATCTGTGTGATTTTAATAAAGATCAGATCACATTTGATGCTGATGTTATGCAAAAACGTGCAAAATTCCAAAAGGTTCAGATACTTTTCCGTACCACTGTATGAATAGATAGGTTGCATCTAATCATATGAACTTGTGAGGTCCAAAACAATGCATCTGGCCATTCTCATGAGTGTGAAATCTTGTAGTGTTACGTTTCTTTTGGTGTATACCGAGGGTTGAAAGTGGCCGGAAAGGCCCGAAACGCCACTCCAATAAAAGATTTGGGCCGGAACTGTGCTTTGATCCCGAAAATATGACGGCAACTGTCAAAACCCCATGTAAAAAAATCTGCCTGGCTATCACACATGCATCTCATCTAAATCATTTCTTCTCATTTAAGTACTCCAGTACAATGTAGTGCCTTAATTCTGCTGAATTACTCTCTCTGCTTTGCGATATCCTCTCTTGTTCTATATCTGTGTCCTAAACTCAACTCAAAAAAATGCTTGTGAAAGCTATTTCTCTTTTCTCTTGATTTTTTTTTTTTTTTTTTTTTTTTTTTTTTGATTGAAGTAATTTTTTTTTTTTTTTGATTGAAGCAACTTTTTTGATTGAAATAATGTTGACTTGTGATTTGTGCCACATTTTGGCTAGGACATTTTTGTCTTCATTATTCAATCAAAATTCAATCAAAAAATTAGTTGCTTCAAAAAAATATTTTCAAAAAGAAAAATCACTTCAATCAAAAAAAGAAAGAAAAATTTAAATCATAAAAAAAAGTTTTTGAAAAATTTGCATTTCAACACTTAATTTTTCATTGAAAAAGTTGCCTTTGATTGAAGAAATCTTTTTTGTCTTTGGGCCATATTATGGGTAGGACATTTGTGTCTAAATGATTCAATCCTCCCAAAACGTTGCTTCAACCAAATAAAAAAAAATCTTTTGAAAAATAAAATTGCCCTCCCCTATTTTTTTTTGTTTTTGAAAATTCTATGCAAAGCAAACGATCGTCTAAGTTTCTAGTCACATGATCTTTTCGAAAAATAATTTCGACCCATTATAAAAATATTTTTTTTTGTTCATTTCATTCATTTTTGTTGCAGTTTTATTGTTTTACTTATTTTATTTATTTTACTTATTTTACAGGAAAAACAGTTACAGGCAATTACACTTGTCAGCCACCGGGGAGGCTGCCCCCCTTAAAATCCGCTTATGGTTTAAAAAAACTTTTTTTTTTTTTTCAAAAAACGCCCTCCTGTTCAAAATTTTTCTTCTCCCAGAAAATTGAGATTTTAAGATTTCCAATGATGCATATAGGACAGTTTTGAAATTTGGCCAAACTGGGGGTCTGACAGCCGAACTTCAAGTTACCCGAGTGTTTTCCGCCATAAATACTATGTATCTATATAAATAAAATATTATGGCGACCTTTATGTCAGGGAGTTGTGGCAAGAAATTCTCGCCTCTTTCACCTCTGTGTATACTTACAGGTATATACATTTTTTTACAACAGTGATGTTTCATGTCGGTGTGCTTATTTTGTTCTTGAGAGTGGTCCAAAGCATTTGGTCAAAGGAACATAACCTAGTGGCGTTTACTGAACTAAACAGAGGTAGGTCGCGTCTTGTGCATGTACAACTCACCCGAACATTTACTTTCTGGGCGAAAAAGGTGTTTCACTTTGTCCATAACAGAAAGACTCTCAGGTTTGGCCTTAACACCTGAAAGAAAAAGTGAGCAGGGTTATCAACTTTGTAAAATTGTTTAGGAAGAGACTGCGCGTGTGTATGCATGAGTGTTTGCATGTTTTCAAAGTGTTTCCTGTAGAAGTTTTGTTGTTTTTTTTTTGTCGGCAGCTGTGGCAGATATAAATGGAAATAGATTTTTCAAAAATATATATACATATATTTCATAAATATAGCCCGTTTAATAAATATATATATTAAAAATTCAACAGAAATATTAACATCATGAATTATGCAAAAAATACAAAATATAAGGAAAAAAGGGTTCAAAAACACTCACCATTACCAGTGTGGTTGAGTCTAATCTCGTTTTTAAAATGAAGTCAGCAGTCAAAAAAGAGAATGCAGCTGTTAACATTAGACTAATGGTATCAATAGTTTACTCAGTTTAGGTACATTGACAAATTAACTAATTACGGTTAGGTCAGCAGGTCATCAATATATTATGAATGTCTTTTTAAAGGGGAAATGTTACAAGAAAACTAATGCCAAGACCTGAAAAATGTACAATAAAATATTCCATATTCCAAACTTGTTTCGAAATAATACAGCAGCATAATTTTTGGGGTGGCATTTTTCCTCAGTCTCACGTGTCATCAGGGACAAATATTGGCAATTGGCGTGATCGGGTACTCTCAGTAATTTTCGGCGGTGACGTCAATTAAGGGAGACGAATGTAGTAAGTCTGCCATACTGTATAGTGTAGGCATGAATGTGTGAACTGTCCGCCACAAAATGCTGAACGATTGAATTCAAGAGTAGGGCTGCAGCTATCAAATATTTTAGTAATCGAGTAATCGACTGAAAATTCTATCGATTAATCGAGTAATCGGATAAAACAGAGGTCCCCAACCTTTTTTGCACCACGGATCGATGTGATTTGGGTCTTTTTTTCACGGACCAGTGTCCCTCTTTTATATTCAGTTGGACTCTCAGTGTTATCCAACGGTGCTAAAAAACTATTTACATCATAAACATACATGTGCAACACAGAAATGGCATAAATGAATGCTTAACGACACGGCGAAGTCGTCAAGTGAGAGGGCTACGTGCAGTTGTTGTGTGCACCTAACATGGCAAACGTAAGTTAATATTTCTTTCATTAAAGAAAGTTTGTAGTGTGTACTTTGGAATCGCTGCGTTCGCGGTCCTTTTTAACGTTACGCGCATGCCAACTTTGTCAGAACACCGGCAATGTTGGCAGAAAAATACAGCAAATATAAAATAGCATTTGTTTTTAGCCCCGTCGTGTTAAGTGCAGGGAAAAAATACCACTCACCCGCTGACTCAGTGGGAGGGCTGAGTTTGTTTCGTTGAGACGAGATGGTCCCGAGATGGGAGAGTGAGAGAAGCTAGCATCACAAATACACGATGTTGGAAATTGTAGCAGTTTTCAGCGCGCTCCTAGCGATGTCAGGATATTCCAAAATGACTTTAATCTAGAACTTCGGTAGAGTTGTTGTCTCATATGTACGTTTAAGGTCGCCGTGATTTGTGATCTCTACAAGCTGATACAGTATTCTTGTTGCACAGACATGCTCCGAATCACTCTGTTTATTCACATACGGGTCACGAATTCACTCCTTCGCAGTTCGTGGGTCTTTAGTGATTGGGAAGTAGCATAAATTTTGTTTTCTTCGAGGTTGTAGGCACATCTTCTGGCTCGTCAGGTTCCCTTTTCCCCGTAAAAAGTGTCCAAAGATGTCTGTTATTCAGTCATTCTAGTGTGGAGGCTAATTATTTCCGGGAAGAAATGTGATTGGCGACGACCTACGTCATACGTTATTATCGAGTCCAAGCGTGCATAGATATACAAAACGAGATTTAGTGCTAACACCCCAATCAATGCATTTCTATGACGACCTCCTATCCTGTAGTTGTAAATCTAGAGTAGACAGGGATATTGGTGTGTTAAGCGGCACAGGCCAAAGTCAATTGGCCAGAATGCAGTCCTTAATAAATTATTTATTATTTCTGCGCGGCCCGGTACCAAATGCGCCACCGGTCGTTGGGGACCCCAGGGATAAAACTTTTTTTTTTTTTTTTTTTTTTTTTTTTAAGGTAAAGAGCAATTATAAATATAGATGAGAAAACAAGACATTCGATCTAATATTGAACCATTTTCAGTCAATCAATGTCTTTATTTTCGATCTACATATTTGAAAACAGCCAACAATTGCATCTCAAATGGTACAAAAAAAAGACCAATTCACTGCTTTCACTCAAAAAACTTTTAGAGCTTATAAAAAAAATATATATTTCTTACCTAAAAACGTCATTACGCTTGATAACACACATCACTTAAAAGTTAGGTGTTTTTCTCACGTGTTTCAATTGAATTTCCACTTGTGTCAAGCTATAAGTTCTGGTTAAGTTTTAAATTTGTCTAAACTCTAAGTCCTGATAGGATTTTGAGTTTTTGCAGTGTTCAAAATAAATGCTGTGCTGTATTGGAGCACATTAGGCACCAGTGCTACTTGGTGTTTTATCCAGCAATGACTAGTGAGCTAAAATTGACAGTTAGCATTATTACGTTTTTATTTTACACCCTAATCACTCTACAGCGCTGTTTTCACAGATTAAATAAAGCCTGTATGTAAGAGCAAGCCACGCATCGACAGTGGTCATAATGAATAGAAACCTAGCCCTTCGCAAGGATAACGTTACGTGAGCGAGTGACAGTAACGTTAATCTTATTTATGAGCGCTGATAACTGTACTGCTTTAAGATGGTGGCTGCTTTATTAACGCCGCTGAGTCGGTCATTTCGCATCTAGTTCTAAGTACATGTGATATCTATGACATGCATCAGACGCTACCTGCTACCACCGTAGCAACATGCAGGAGTAGTTTTTAGCAACGTCGGCACAGTTTGTAACGGCTCTCGGCTGCAGTAAGGTATTTTTTAAATTAATTCTTCTTCTTCTACGCACGTGACGTCAGCGCGTTGTCCCGCATTAAAAGGAGTCCGGGCAAAACGTGATGCTTAGAGCTGGCAAAATTAAACGATTCCTCGAGGTGAATAAAATTACTCGGATCAGTTTTTAAACTCAAGTTACTCAAGTTGCTCGAGTATTCGTTTCATCTCTATTCAATAGTGTTGGAAACAAAGAATTAGGGATATCAATCTAAGGATTTTTCAAAAAAGCATGCACTTAGTTGCCTGGTACACCAGACTCACCGCTGTTCCAGCTATTGAGTCCGGCCACCATTCGCGCGGATACAATTTCCAGGGCGGAGCAAGCCACAGCAAACAGACAGCGGAGTGGACCAATCAGCGACAGGCAGACGTGACGTTAGTAAAATGACGAGCGAAGGACGAGGGACTTGCGCGCGGAAGTAAACATACGAAGAGAGCGGAGTTTATTCAACATGGCTAGCGCGAGACAGGCTGTTGTCAATGACTCGTGTCGATGTGTTTTTGGTCATTTAAAACGGATTTTACCGTGGATTAGAACATATTCTCGGCTCTCCCGTTCACCATCTGTGTTGTTGCGGAGACGACTTTCGACGCGCAAGAGTGACGTTGCTCGTTAAGAACACGTCACGCAAATAAACGAATCTGATTTGTCGATTGATTTTGTACCTGCTCGAGAGGCCGTTAATGGGCTGGTTCCCAGACTATACTCTCAGTGTTTGAAAAATACAGGGAGAATAGTCTGGCAGAGCCAGGCAATGCACTCAGATGAAGGTGGGTAAGATTTGTGCAGCAGACGTGGAGCGATTTTCCTGAACTGGATCGGGGCCTGTGGTGACGCTCGGCGAAGAGGCAGGCAGGCAGGCAGGCAAACAAAGCGTTTCTTTCATCCGTGAACATAGAGTATCTTGAATATTGCTTGAATATTAAGAAAGCGTTTTAAGGAGATCCCAACCATGTTTGCTCATCGACATCGGCGATAGAGACATCTCGTGGAGATTTCCATAATCCTCCATAACAGCATCTTCTGAAGAATCATAGTCGTCGACATCAAAATCATATATTGCGAAAACGAAAACATTTTCATCTGATTCAATTGCTTGAAGAAAGACGAGTTGTCTGACGATTGTGTTGCATGAAGTGGGTTAAAATATCCGTGCAGCGGTGTCGATATAAATTTGGATTCATCCACCTGCCTTTGTCCATTGCTAAATTTAACGGGGAAGCCAAAAAGTATTCACCGCCCTGCCACTGGTTGTAGCGTCTCCCGCCGGAGACAGCCTAGGCGTCCGTTGCAATAACTACATACATTATATAATAATAGAAACAAACAAAATTATGTGATTTTGGGAAAGAGGAGCATTTGCCCTTTAACTTCAAGCATTTACACTTTGAGCGGTTTGTGACCACAGTCAGCTGTTATTCTCACAGATTATAGAGGGGCAATGGGGACGGGTGTCGTAACTCGTTGACCATTTGCCGTTGGGGATATTCGATAAACGCAACATCACAGTCAACCGATTTTTAAATGACTTGGTTTATCATTAACGTTGAAGCAGGGGTCGCGTTAACCGAATATTTTCTGTCGTTCCGACTTCAGTTTTTTAAAACGGTGACGGAAAAAACTGAAGTCCGTCCGTCATTTTGACAGGTTGCAATTCACACCCCTAGACCACAGGGTGGCAAGTGAGCATATTAATTAGCTATTGTCTCTCTTAATGCATGACGTCGTTGGCTATTCTGTCAGAATATTGTATCATCACCGGGGTCTGGCGGCGGCACCGTGATTGACACATCAACGCGAGGCTCTTATTGGTGCACCCGGTGTGCCAGCGCGTCATCCAATTGGTGGACTAGATTGCCGCCTGTGTATAGACCCCAATCACATGACGTCACAACTCCGCCCCCCTGACTGGAGCCGCCATATTGTGTGTCAGCTCGTCGTGTTTACACATTACCGCTACGTACATGCCTCCTATTACGGCGTGTTTTTCTGCTCGTTAACATTAATAATCAAAATGGTAAAGGCGTGTGTGGCGGTTGGTTGCAGTAACAGAGAAGATAGACGGAGAGACTTGAAGTTCTACCGTATTCTGAGAGACCTGAAGACGAGAGCGAGATGGACTGCTGTAATTCGACAAGAAATCTGGGCACCAAACGATCACCACAGACTATGTAGTAGTCATTTTATATCTGGTAAGATGCATTTAATATATATTTAGAAGATTTTGGGCTGACAACCACAATTAAGACCATTGTGTGATGTTGGTGATTGGGGTCTATATAGTTGCCTCTTTTTTTGGGGGGGGGGGGGGGGGGGCGGAGTTGTTGTTTTGTTGGTGATGTTGGCGGTAAGCAGAGTAAAAAGAGGGAGAAAAATACCACGACTTCCGTGTCTAATTTTTTGCCGCCAAGCAAGCGTTACAATATTAATTAAAAATGAATGAAAACTAAATATTATTGAATATTTCATCATTATCATTTTAAAACTTTAAGTGACGGGTAAAAATAGATTATGACCGGATTTTTATGACCCTGTCAGTCAAAATGACACAACGAAAATGTCTAGCGCAACCTCTGCGTTGAAGATGCAGTAATTTTACTGCAAATTAAAGAACATAACATTTTCTCAAAATCTAGGTCGAATCATAGCCACGTTAATACGCTTTGTTATGAACCAATCCATTTGTAAATCCGTCAGGAATTCAATGAGGTAAGAGCAGGGGTGAAAGTGGGCCAGAACGGTCAGGGACGCAGTTCCGGTATAAGATTCAGGGCCGGAACGCTGGTCCGGTATACAGTGCTTTGATTCCGACAATATGACGGCAACTGTCAAAACGCTATGTAAAAAAATTTTAAAAATACAAAGCTGCCACACATGCATTTCATCTCCAAGAAGAAAACGATCTACCAACATCAGATTTACATACACAAGTGTTGACAACAAGCACAAAGAAGGGCTTGTGTAGTGTCATCCGTTTCCACTGATATTTATTAATATTTATATTATTCCACGGACGGCATGGAGGTTTCCTCAGCTGCTGCAGTTATATCAGTCTGACGATGATGAGTCACGTCAATGTGCGAATGCACACAGCAAAGCAAAACGCCTGGACTCATTTATCCATTCAATTGGCTGCTATACTGACATGTGATCACCAGAGATAGTTAGCTCTGATTGGTTCAAATATGCATGTTTTCTGAAGCAGCAAAAAAAAAAAATAATAATAATAAAAAAGTTTGTTGAATTGATGCGACGAAAAAAGGGAAATGCAACAGAAAATGGATCAAATCTCCGCTGCCCCCCTGCCGGCAGGGTTGTCGACGGGGCCTCTTGGGGCCCGCGGGGCCTTGGGTGGGGCTTGCTGTCCCTTGCCGGTGGGGTGGACGTCCCCTGGTCGCCGGTGCTTGGCGTGGCGCCTGCTCGGGGGGCGGGGTGGGTGCTCGGTGGGTGGGTGGGGGGGGTGGTCGCTGTGGATGGTCTGGGGCGGGGATTGATCGGGGCCCTGACGCTTCTCCCGCCCTGCAGCCGGTGGTTCTGGTGGACGGGGCCACGCCCGCGGGAGCCTGCCTCTTAACTCATGCACTTCTCACTTCGGCACTGTAAATATCTGTCACCCTGGCACTTACATGCTCATACATTTCTCCGGGGAGAGTTGGGACGGGGCTTTACCGTCCCGGCCCGGCTACCCCGTTTTTAATGCACCACACACCAAGGTTGTGGGATGGTTGGGACCTGTTGGGGGGGGTACCTCACAGTTGCCTCCTCACCACAGGCCCCGCCATCCCCACACCTTTTTTAAACGCACCACACACACCATACTCCACAGGAGAGCTCCGGCAAAGGGCGGTGGGACGGGCGGCTGGGCAGAAACTCCATGCTGCGGTCCCACTGCCCCAAGCCAAGCTCTCCTATTTTAATGCATACATTGCACTACCCTCCCCTCACAATCCCATCACGGTGCTGGGTGATGGCTGCCAGCCGGGAACCTGGCAGCCACAGTAATAGGGTGGTAGGTGGGTCCCACACTTTTTCCTTATGGCGTGGCTCCTGGGGTGAGACCCCCCCCTGGGCTGCCGGCCGCGGGAGTGGGGTGGGGGGTCGGGGCAGTTCGCCCCGTGGCAGTTCCTTGGCGTTCTCTTGCCTCCGCCTTCCCATCTCTTCTCTGACTGGACATCCACCCTGCGCTCCGTCACGGGTCGCTGGCTGGGCGCCGGTGTATCAGCGGGGTGTTGCCTGCACCGGCGGGGGACCCTGCCCTGCCTTGGGCTTGGTGGGCCGCTGGGGGTCCCGTGGCGTGCCGTGCCGGTTGGGGGGCTGTAGCTCGTGGCCCAGGTGGGCGGGCGGGGGTGGGGGTAGACGTATGGTTGGTGGTGCGTCCCCTCCTGCCATCCCTGAAGGCCGGTTGATGGGTGCGCGGGTGGCCCGGGGGACCACCCTGGATCCCGGGGGACGAGGGGGGGGGGACGATGGTTCCTTTGCTGGGCTGCGGGAGGAGGGATGTGCTGCGCTTGACCCCCCATCCTCCGCCTGCCCTCCCTCCCCGGGCTGGCTGGGTGGGTGGGGGCCGTGGCCCTGGGTTGGCGCCTGTCTGCGTGGCTCTCGCGCGCCCGGTGGGGCTCGCGTGCTGCTGGATGTGGTAGGGCATGCTCGGGTTGGGGGTCCTGGTGCCGGGATTCGCGATGGGGTGGCGTAGGGTTGGTCGCCAACGGGCTTGCATTCATAAGAGATTCACACGATTACTGGGTTCTAGATCACAGAACTGATTTGTGTACACTCTACCCCTTCAATCACTTAGCTTACCCCACCCCCGTCCCCCTCTTTCACTGGCCAATAGGCCCCCACATGGTGTAAACCGGAAATACATCTCGCTGACGATGGCACCAGCATATTAGTAATTAGTCTAGATGTTCAATGTATTTCTTGTTGTTGTTTGTGTATGTTTCTTTTCTTTCTTCTCTTGTTTCTTTTCTTCTGTCCCCCCATAATCCCTTCCTGTTCGCTGCTTTGTCATAATAAAAAGGTATTTTGAATGATCACAATGGGAGTATGTCAGACTCTCAATGTGAAACATTAAAACTGTTCAGAATCCGGGCACTTAGACTTCCATTCTCTGTGTCAAACAGCTGAACAGGACAGGTAAAAAAAAAAAAAAAAAAAAAGAAAGAAAATGGATCAAATCTTTAAGAGCAAGGCAAGAGTTAAGGAGGCTTATTTATCATATTTAGTTTTATTTGCTCCGATGGGGAGGTTCTGAACATCTCAGCTGTCAACGTGCACTTTGGACTTATATTTGTTCATTTATCTTAGGCTACTTATTCATTTCCTTATGATTTAAAAAAGTCAATGTTTGCGCCATCTTCAAAATATATTCCATTTCACTCTACATAATATGTCATTTGTACTTATTTTTCTGAATCTATGTTACTTACATCTTTATTATTAAAAAACACAACAAAAAGTAAATGTTTACATTAACTTTAAAGGGTATGTCATGCCCTGGGAAAATGTTAATATTCCATCATTTATCCATAAACGCATGCCTTTTGTATTCATATCATGCCACTTCGTGTAATTACACACTAGAAAATGAGAGAAATTTGGCTCGATTGTCAAGCTAAAACGACCGGCGCCTGAGATCTGGCAAATTGTGTGCGTGACGTCACGACAAGTGAAGAGAGTGCCACCGGCCACTCGGGGGGCAGCGCCTGTCTGCATCAATATACAGTGCCTTGCAAAAGTATTCGGCCCCCTTGAATCTTGCAACCTTTCGCCACATTTCAGGCTTCAAACATAAAGATATGAAATTTAATTTTTTTGTCAAGAATCAACAACAAGTCGGACACAATGGTGAAGTGGAACAACATTTATTGGATAATTTAAACTTTTTTAACAAATAAAAAACTGAAAAGTGGGGCGTGCAATATTATTCGGCCCCTTTACTTTCAGTGCAGCAAACTCACTCCAGAAGTTCAGTGAGGATCTCTGAATGATCCAATGTTGTCCTAAATGACCGATGATGATAAATAGAATCCACCTGTGTGTAATCAAGTCTCCGTATAAATGCACCTGCTCTGTGATAGTCTCAGGGTTCTGTTTAAAATGCAGAGAGCATTATGAAAACCAAGGAACACACCAGGCAGGTCTGAGATACTGTTGTGGAGAAGTTTAAAGCCGGATTTGGATACAAAAAGATTTCCCAAGCTTTAAACATCTCAAGGAGCACTGTGCAAGCCATCATATTGAAATGGAAGGAGCATCAGACCACTGCAAATCTACCAAGACCCGGCCGTCCTTCCAAACTTTCTTCTCAAACAAGGAGAAAACTGATCAGAGATGCAGCCAAGAGGCCCATGATTACTCTGGATGAATTGCAGAGATCTACAGCTGAGGTGGGAGAGTTTGTCCATAGGACAACAATCAGTCGTACACTGCACAAATCTGGCCTTTATGGAAGAGTGGCAAGAAGAAAGCCATTCCTCAAAGATATCTCGTTTAAAGTTTGCCACAAGCCACCTGGGAGACACACCAAACATGTGGAAGAAGGTGCTCTGGTCAGATGAAACCAAAATTGAACTTTTTGGCCACAATGCAAAACGATATGTTTGGCGTAAAAGCAACACAGCTCATCACCCTGAACACACCATCCCCACTGTCAAACATGGTGGTGGCAGCATCATGGTTTGGGCCTGCTTTTCTTCAGCAGGGACAGGGAAGATGGTTAAAATTGACGGGAAGATGGATGCAGCCAAATACAGGAACATTCTGGAAGAAAACCTGTTGGTATCTGCACAAGACCTGAGACTGGGACGGAGATTTATCTTCCAACAGGACAATGATCCAAAACATAAAGCCAAATCTACAATGGAATGGTTCAAAAATAAACGTATCCAGGTTTTAGAATGGCCAAGTCAAAGTCCAGACCTGAATCCAATCGAGAATCTGTGGAAAGAGCTGAAGACTGCTGTTCACAAACACTCTCCATCCAACCTCACTGAACTCTAGCTGTTTTGCAAGGAAGAATGGGCAAGAATGTCAGTCTCTCGATGTGCAAAACTGATAGAAACATACCCCAAGCGACTTGCAGCTGTAATTGGAGCAAAAGGTGGCGCTACAAAGTATTAACGCAAGGGGGCCGAATAATATTGCACGCCCCACTTTTCAGTTTTTTATTTGTTAAAAAAGTTTAAATTATCCAATAAATTTTGTTCCACTTCACGATTGTGTCCCACTTGTTGTTGATTCTTGACAAAAAATTAAAATTTTATATCTTTATGTTTGAAGCCTGAAATGTGGCGAAAGGTTGCAAGGTTCAAGGGGGCCGAATACTTTTGCAAGGCACTGTAATTCCTTCTAGTGAGGGGAGAATTAGGGATGTTTTGAGCTGTTTATGCTGATGCATTGTGTTCGTCCTGCACATATTCCAGGTTCCCTCATGAAGAAACACCCCTCGTTGTCAATAAAAGAGAATTCAGAATTGACAGTGAGGGGTGTTTCTTCAACAAGAAAAAAGGCTCATTGCTTTAATACTGAATGGCGGCGATGATGGCAGACAATTTCATTTCTAGTTTCAGCGACGAACCCGACGTAGAAGGACGTAGCGAATGTTCATCTAATGGTGACGAGGAGAGTTACGAAGCTTTAATTGGTGTTTTAGGTTACCAATTTGAGCCCAAACGAACACCAATGCAGCGTAATAAACTGTCATTGAGGGGAGCAATGACACTGATGAAACATCGGCAGCAGATCGTGTGGGAAACAACAAATGATATTTTTTGCATTTCTTTTTGTGAAGCTGATACACAGTGACCGCAAAATAAAGTAATGTATAGAATAGGGCTGTCAAAATTATCGCGTTAACGGGCGTTAATTAATTTTTTAAATTAATCACGTTAAAATATTTGACGCAATTAACGCACTAGGCCCGCTCAAGACAGATTTAAATGTCAGTACAGTGAAAGGCCAACTTGTTAATTGTGTTTTATGGAGTTTTTCTGCCCTCTGCTGGCGCTTGGGTGTGACTTGCATATGTTATGTGGCGTAATGTCGCCCTCTGCTGGCGATTCAGTGCAGCTGATTATTTGGGTTTCAGCGCGCTTTTCTGACGTGATTATATGTCGACGTGAACTCACACTAATAGACAGTGCTATTCAGACCAGCTAACGTCCGCATCCTGTATTCAGTGGCAGTTCACATAGCCCCATCTCACTGTTTGTGTCTAATACATGCATCGCTTGTGAGTTATATTCCTCCTTTGTTTATATTCATGAGCATTAGATAGTTATTGATGATGTGTATTTGAATTTGTTCACATATATGGTGAAATGCAGTTACATTGTTAGATGCTTGTGAGCTAATTGGCTAGTGCTACTGCTCAAATGGAGACGTGTGTGTACATTTTATGTTATTTTGTGATTTATGCAAGTTATTGACACATTGCCTTGTTATTTTCAGTTTTACAAAAATACAAGAAACGTGCTCCTGTCAAAAAGAGATGACTTCAGTAAAGCCCATGCAACTTTGCCACACCGTCTGATTTCTTTTTGGAACTTATGTTCGCTATCTGTCAATTTGTGTACTCACACACATTGAGGACAGAATAGGGCTACTAGTTTATTTTTTGATTGAAAATTTTACAAATTTTATTAAAACGAAAACATTAAGAGGTGTAACATTTCTATAACTTGTACTAATATTCATCTTTTAAGAACTACAAGTCTTTCTATCCATGGATCGCTTTAACAGAATGTTAATAATGTTAATGCCATCGTGTTGATTTATTATTATAATAAACAAATACAGTCCTTATGTACCATATGTTGAATGTATATATCCATCTTGTCTTATCTTTCCATTCCAACAATAATGTACAGAAAAATATGGCATATTTTATAGATGGTTTGAATTGCGATTAATTACGATTAATTAATTTTTAAGCTGTAATTAACTCGATTAAAAATTTTAATCGTTTGACAGCCCTAGTATAGAATAATTATCATTTATTGCGCTATCATAGTTTTAAGCTCTGCCAACAGACACAAATATGAATGGGATCAGAGGATTTGTTCTATATATTTTACGAGCAATAATTTATACATGTGTCCAGTCCTGTATCCAATGCGTGACATTTTTTTATTATAAAAGAGTACTCACAATGGCCATTTCGAGCTTGGCTGCTCCCCTCCTTTGCTTAGCCTTAGCCTCCTTTGCCTGTCATCGTCCTCTTTCTTTATATCTCAGGACATTTAGGTGGCTGCGCGTGTATGGTCGGCACCGCATCTCCTTAGAGCAGCAATCTTTTAGCAAAACCCGATTTCACTTGTCCATAGTTCGAGAAGCTTTCAGGTGGAAAATGCGTACCATAGAAAACCGTGCCGGAGGCTGTGTCTAGAAAATTAGCCCTCTTTGCACGGACGAACTTTACCCATTGTCTGCGTAGTCCAGCTTTTTTTTTTCGCGTTCAGGAACTCATGGATACTATATTCCGATAAATAGCTATTTGTACACCACATAGCACAGCAGTTTTGAACCATTCTAGTGATGTTTTGGTCAAACAAACCGAAACGCTACTCTCTCGTCGATAAAAAACAATGGCACCTGGCTCCGCCTCGACTTTCATTCACTTGTCGTGACGTCCCCGCCCCATTCGGCTGTTTCCTGAACACTTTCGGAAATGTTCGTCATTTTCGATCTTTTTTCGATAATTGCTCATTAATGTCATTGATTTTTTTGTTAACTTTATCAATATTTGTTATCTTGGCACATATCGGTTCTATTAATGTCTCACACCCCCTTTGCCGCTACATACCCTTTAATTATAATATACATCTTATTTTCTTAAGTAGTTAGGATTTGGCATTTAGTATGTGAGGAAATGAGGGAAAATAAAAATTCGGAGATGGAGGTTGGGGTTAGCTGTTTTTGTTAACTTTTATTTTGCAAATCATTGAAAAAATACAATTTTGAATGAAAATTTTTGTATGTGTTATAGAAATAACTGACCAAAACAGTTTCCTTTGTATTTCAGTAGTTTTGACCCCCCCCCCCCCCCCCCAAAATAAAAAAATAAATAAGTAAATAAATAAAATTTCTGCCTCCTTCGAGTTCCGGCAAGAAGTTCTAATCACTTTCACCACTGGGTAAGAGTCAGTGGGGAGAATACTTCGAAGCCACCGAAACGCCTTCCTTTGAGGAAGCAGTCTATGGACTCCAAGGTGGGCGCTCTGATCTTTGGGGTTGAAGTCACTGAGGTGGTCGGAAAGCTGCTCGGTGGAAAGGCCCCGGGGGTCGATTAGATCTGTCCGAAGTTCCTAAAGGCTCTGGAAGTTGTGGGGCATTCATGGCTGACACGCCTCTACAACATCGCGTGGACATCAGGGACAGTGCCTCTGGATTGGCATACCGGGGTGGTGGTCCCACTTTTTAAGAAGGGGGACCGGAGGATGTGTTCCAATTATAGAGGGATCACACTCCTCAGCCTCCCCGGTAAAGTCTATTCAGGGGTGCTTGAGAGGAGGGTCCACCGGGAAGTCGAATCTCGGATTCATGAGGAGCAGTGTGGTTTTTATCCCGGCCGTGAACAGTCGACCAGCTCTACACACTCGGCAGGGTCCTTGAGGGTGCATGGGAATTCGCCCAACCAGTCTACATGTGTTTTGTGGATCTGGAGAAGGCTTTCGACCATGTGCCTCGGGGAGTCCTGTGGGGGGTGCTCCGGGACTGTGGGGTACCGAGCCCCTTGGTGAGGGCTGTTTGGTCCTCCTGGACGCCTCCCCGGAGAGTGTCCCACCGACGGGAGGCCCCATGGACGACCCAGGACACGCTGTAGAGACTATGTCTCTCGGCTGGCCTGGGAACGCCTTGGGATCCCGCCGGAGGAGCTGGTTGAAGTGGCTGGGGAGAGGGAAGTCTGGGCTTCTCTGCTAAAGCTGCTACCCCTGCGACCCGACCCCGGAGCAAGCGGAAGATGATGGATGGATGGATGGATGGATGGATGGATGGATGGATGGATGGAGATTCAATGATAGAAATTTTAGATTTCTATAAATTTGATCAAATCGATAAATATTTCTTAACGGGTACACGGATAGAGCGTATGAGGTACACCCTGATCCAAGCAACGCACGTATACACATAAAAAGGAAACAGTAGACTTTAATTGATAATAAATAAATCTTAGGCAGGGCCCGATTGGTTCTGCGCATGGGCATAATATATCGCCTCCACTTGAGCCACAATGCCCCTAGTGATTTATGTGGTAAATTTAGACAAATGAAAATATTATTATTCAACCCACATGTCAGACAATTCGAAGAATAAGTAATTTACATGTCAGAATCTCTCGTGTTTAGAATCATAAAGCCATCGGAGGAGGTGACATATCACAGTCACGTGAACAGCTGGTCGCACTCAAGTTGCGGTACTTTGCTTCAGAGTCCTAGATTTGCATGTGTAAATATTATTTGTTAGAGTTTAATTTTCTACGCACGTACATTAAAACTATTTCCACATTTAAAGATGTTATGTTTTCTATCTACAACAATCATTGGATGCTTTTTATAAGTCATCTAAAAAATATTATCACCCCAAAAAAAGAAATGTATTTTTATCGTGGAATGTATCACGTATATATCTATATCTGCAGTCAACGCTAAAGAGGAAGTGACGGCACGATCGGCTAGTGGCATACAAGCATGCAAGGAGGGATTTGTGGCATGAAGCGGAGTGACTGTGAGCCTTTTTTAAACTCTTGGTTGAGGTTTGGAAAGTGTGCATTCTCATCTTTTTTCCGTATATCTGACAAAGAGGCTGCTGTAGGAGATTTGCTGGCGCTTTTTCAGAATCATTCTATTACTTGTACAAATTGACTACAACTGACAGCATGAGTGAGCATTGCGTTTACGGGACATCCGTGCTTCTGTGATTGGTTCTTTCAGATTCCGTCTTTGCTTGTTAGCCCCACCTCTAGCATCGATTTTGAAATCCAGTCCAAACCACAGATCACGCGACAGAATTGCTACGTTATGGCAGAACAGGAAGCCACTCAAAAAAATAGTGTCATTATAAAAGTGCCAAACTGAGACGGGCTGTATTGTGTTACTTACCCAGGGTGTTGCCCTGCAGCATGGCAGCTGGTGCTTTGGATTAAGAAAAAAATATATTTTAAAGATATAATATCTGTCTGAAAATAGGTAATTCAGTTCTTTCATGTGGAAACATGATAATGTGTAAAAAGGTATGCAATGAAGTCACGTTAATCAGAAAAAAGAGTGGGTAAAAACATTTTTTTTAAAACATTTTTTTCATAATGTTCAAGTAGTTTGTTCGTCTGGCTAGGTTATGGCAAAACAGGAAGCCACTCAAAAAATAGTGTCATTATAAAAGTGCTAAACGGAGACTATCTGTATGTACTGTGTTACTTACCCATGGCGTGAGACTGCATACTGCAGGCTCTGGCTTTTGGATAAAAAAATAAAAATAAAAACATATGTTAAAGATATAATATATGTCTGAAAATAGGTAATTCAGTTCTTTCATGTGGAAACATGACAATGTGTAAAAAGGTATGCAATGAAGTCACGTTGATCAGAAAAAAGAGTGGGTAAAAACATATTTTTTTAAACATTTTTTTCATAATGTTCAAGTAGTTTGTTCGTCTGGCTAGGTTATGGCAAAACAGGAAGCCACTCAAAAAATAGTGTCATTATAAAAGTGCTAAACGGAGACTATCTGTATGTACTGTGTTACTTACCCATGCCGTGAGACTGCATTCTGGAGGCTTTGGCTTTTGGATAAAAAAACAAAAAAAAAACAACAAAAAAACATGTTAAAGATTTAATATATGTCTGAAAATAGGTAATTCAGTTCTTTCATGTGGAAACATGACAATGTGTAAAAAGGCATGCAATGAAGTCACGTTAATCAGAAAAAAGAGTGGGTAAAAACATATTTTTTTAAACATTTTTTTCATAATGTTCAAGTAGTTTGTTCGTCTGGCTAGGTTATGGCAAAACAGGAAGCCACTCAAAAAATAGTGTCATAAAAGTGCTAAACGGAGACTATCTGTATGTACTGTGTTACTTACCCATGGAGTGAGACAACATCATGGGGACTACGGCTTTTGGATTAAAAAAAAAAAAAAACATTCATATGTTAAAGATTTAATATATGTCTGAAAATAGGTAATTCAGTTCTTTCATGTGGAAACACGACAATGTGTAAAAAGGTATGCAATAAAGTCACGTCACTCAGAAAAAGTACGTAAAAACATTATTTAAAAACATGTTTTCTTAGCGTTCAAGTAGTTTGTTTGATATCAAAATTAAAATGTATATTTTAACAAATCCTAGCTGTTAAACTAATGCTCTTGATGCTAAATAAGTGAAATGCATTTGACAGCTTCCGTGTTAAATGCAAAAATGATGTTCCTTGGGAATCCAATTTGTTGACAAAATTGATCTATTTGGTCAGGATAGCCTCTTGAGATGAAACATCTCATTTTCAAGGTGGTTGTTTTTGGTGAAATGTCCCCCCAATCCCAGTTTTTATGATGCTATGTACCTCCAAGCGCTCTGCCTCTTGGAATACGTTTGAGGCGAAATAAATGAGAATATTACATGGGAATTAGTGAGCAACATAACCATTTTGAATTTATATACAGTATTACCTTGCTGGGATAGGCTGTAGCAACTCCGCGACCCTCGTGAGGAAAAGCAGCATGGAAAATTAATGAATGAATGAATACAGTATCACCGGTACAATGCCCCTGCCCCGATCCAAGTATTTAGTCACAGGGTTATACATTTGCTAAGCGAACTTTGTCAAAATGGTGGATACTATATTTTTTTAGCACTCACAGACTCCTGGAATACGTCTTTGCAGCAGAGGTCCATGAATGGCTTCTCTGCTGGTTTTGTTGACAGCAATGAAAGAGGTAAAGGAACTGCTCACTCCTGATTGGACGCTGACTTCCACCACCTTTTTCTTCACTTCCTCACCCTTCTCTGTCTCTAGACAACGAATCAGAGTTCGAGCACCGAGCCTGTGGACTGTTAATCTGGAGAAAAGCAAAACGGTGCAAAAGAGTCGGATCCAAATTGAGATTCAGACCCAAAACCTCTCATCTAAAAGGTTGATGTGCTTCTCTAATGTGTCCAATGCATGAATAAAGACCGTATTACCCAGTGTCCTCTGTAGGTTGTAGGGGAAAGCTGAGTTTGTCATGGAATGAGTGTCCTGCTAGCGTGTACGTCACAGTTACATGACCATCTGTTCCCTCCGCACTCTGAGAAATATTGTAGGGTTAGAAACCACATTACATAATTGTTAATAATACATCAAAAGAAAAAAAACTTATATGAAATAAAGAAATAGTGCCCTGAGATTTGGGTTTCTTGAAGTACAGTACAAGCTGTTGTTGGGTCAGTGCATATTCATAAATGTTTAATACAACCCAATATCTTAGATTTTAGCCTGCTAGCCTCTTATGCTAAGATATATTGGATGATGTCACACGCTAACAATTAGCCTCTATGTTGTGTTGTAATAAGTTATAAAATTGTGCAGCAACAAATGTGGATACAACATAGAATAGTACTCAAGGTAATAAATTCTTTATCTGCTGCACAGAACAACCAATTATAATGCCAAGAAGTTTTTGGGGCCTTTGTTGGGGGGAGGAGGGAAAGGGCTGGTGACACCGTTGCAAACACAATGATGATTGGCGAGGTGGGCGGATCATGCCCTGCTTCACTGCACGCTCTGGCAAACACAACAAGAAAGCGATAATGGCGACCGGCAAGAGAATTTCAAAGGTAGCGTTGTCAAACTTGAATTATATTTTTAATATTGTTACTTTACAGAATGTTTAAGGATAGGGCTCTGCTTATTGTACAGTACAGATTTGCATTGGTTAATGGTCACTTTGCATTTGTTTTTTTAACAGACTAATATATTTGATCTAAATAAACACCAAATGTTCTCAAATCCTTTATACAGTGTTTTTATTATTCAATCATTTGATGTGAAATATGTTATAGAAGGTATAATGTATTAACTTGTAGAACATGAAAAGTAACATCAGTTACTTTGATGAGTAACTAATTACTCTTACAATGAGGTAACTGAATTACTAACCAAATGACAACAATGAGATTTTGGACATTTTTTTATTTTAAGTGGGCCAAATCAATTGTTGCTGTAATTTCATTCTTTTAATGATCCATGTAACTTGCCAGGTTTTTAAACAGGCGTGATACTGGTTTGTGGCCACCGTGTATACATCTGATGTTGCTCAGGGGGCTTGTGTGTCTGCTCAGACACATGAAAAATTAGAGGGAACATTGGACCAGAACCCTCTGCTATAATATGACTTTTTTTCACTTTTTTCCCCAAACTATATTTGAAAAAAAAAAAAAAAACATATGTATGTATATGACGGAAAACACAGAGAAAGCTGAAAAAGCGCTTTCTGCTCTTGCGCCCCTTTTTAAAATAAAGTGCTGTATTTTAAGCCAAAAGAACTATTTTAAGCTGTATTTTAAGCCAATATGTTTATATGCTGCCATAGCAGTTTCATGGTGCATTAAGCCCTGAACGATTCTTAATTTGCCCGTTTTACCATGTGTACCCCAGTTCACAGACACCGGCCAACTGCTTTTGTTGCAATCCAGCTATAAAAAGAAGGTAAGTAATCATATTTATTATTCAGAATGTCTATTAATTTTAGCTAAGAATCATACTATATATTTGATGTAGGGGTTGCGTTAACCGAATATTTTCCGTCATTGACCGGTTTTTTAAAACGGTGACAGAAAAAACTGAAGTCCATCCGTCATTTTGACAGGTTGCAATTCACACCCCAGACCACAGGGTGGCGAGTGATATTATTGTGTTTAACCCATAAAATCCCCCAGCTGTGGCCATTCACACCTGTGTCTTGACACTCGGTAAGACAGGCTACACTGAGTTTTTGGATCGTAACAAGGTAAAGATGCAATAATATCTCTTTAAAATTATGGTGTCTTTAGTTATGCTCTCTCATGCTCTCACCTCAAGTTAGGGTTTAGGAGTTTAAACTTTTTTAAATGCCACCCTGTTCAAAATTTTTCTCCCCCCCAGAAAATTGAGATTTTAAGCTTTCCAATGATGTGTCACACATGCATATAGGATTTTTTTTTTTTTTTTTTTTTTTTTTGGGCCAAATTGGGGGCCTCAGAGCGGAACTTCAAGTCACCTGAGTGTTTTCCGCCATATGTATATTTCAATAAATGTTTTTAAGCACTTCAAATGTAATAATTCTAAGTTTTAAACATCCTACTGTCCCACCGAATTATTTTCAAACAAGAATAAAGTATAAAAATGCTTATCTTTATTAAATGCTTCATTGAGTGAGTCCACTCAAATCCACTCCGTTTCTTCACTTACACACAATGAGTTGCCACAGCAACTGTTCAACAAGTTAAACGATGATTGACGCATACTGTGCTTTGGAAAAAAAATCCGCGATGGACGGAGGGCGCGAATTTTGAAGCGCGACTTAGCGAGGGATCACTGTTGGTACCTAATTTATTCAGTTTTGAGTAAGTTATTATAATTTAAAAAATCACTTTTGACATTAAAAAATTATTAAAGGGTGACGGTGAACGGGTCAGCTGGCTCTACCAATTTTTACAGAGTTGGCAACCCTAGAAATTTATAGCTTTCACAAATAAACTCAAGGTAAAACTATTACTTTAATATGCTTTAGAATGATGCATAGAAAATATGCAATACCTCTAATTTAACAGAGTAATCAAGAGGAGTGAATCACTGCTTTTTTTAAATTTGGTTGATAGTTTACGACATTTCTCCTACCTGTCCCGTGAGCTGAGCATAAATGAGCGACCGTTGACCCTTGAAGATAGCAGTTAGAGGTGGAGACAGAGGTGTGACAGACACCCCTTCTGGCAAATCCCAGTTAACTGAGATGTCCTTCACTGCTGGCTGCAAAGCAAACTGCAACGATTGCATCACCTGTTGTCACAAAATTATTGTGTTCCGTTATGTCTTTGACAACTTGTTTTGGACTATAAGATTTGATTTTAAAAAATGCTCAATTTCTTGTGAACCTTTGGTTGCATCCTGTCAGCTCCTGTGATGAATTGGGCATAACCCCGCCCCTCCTTTGCCAAACCAGTGATGAGGGCCGTGCTTGCTCCTTCCCCAATCCCAAAAGAGAAGCACCTGCAATACAGGTGGTTTGTTTCAAACACGTACTGAAAGAAGACAACGTATTGCATTTTGCGATTCACTGTGTGTGAGTAGTTTGACCTGTGGGAACTGGAATTCTTCTTCACCAAGCTTATAACTGCATTTGTGTTCCCCACTTCGCCGTCAGTGAAGACAAAAAGCTGGGTGGAAATTGTACTTTTGACTAAAATGTAAACCTGCATCACCTCTGTAATACTTCTGCCTGAGAAGTGTCATGGCATAAACAATTGTCCTTTTCAGTTAAAGTGCACACAAAGAGATTTGGCAAACAACAGTTGACAGAGCTACCAGTTTAGCCTGTTTCAAATACTTAGAATGTGTGTGAATTTGTGTGTTGAATGTGCATGTGCCAAAGAGCAGTGTTACTGAATAGTAAGGGTGTGCCAAAAAATCGATCATTAGATTCATCGAGATTCGACAAGTGACGATTTGATTACGATTCATAAATGTTGAAAAAAACGATGATTTTCCCTAATAACTTAACGACAGCCTGCTTCGCTGCCGCCCGGACATCTAAAAGGATGCACAAGGTTAAGATTGCTACAGCGATAGTTACTGAGCGAGAAATTTACTCCTGTTCAAAAGACTCGAAAATACATTTCTGTATGAGACCGGCAAGAACCGGGTCGCGCTATGGGTCGTCTTCTGTGCGCAAGTTATTTTTTTAGAGCGAGAGGGGAAGAGAGATAATTCTTTGCTCTTAGCCTTTCAGTTGTCCAGCAGTAGGTTCAAGTCAGGTTGATTGGAAAATGTCCCATGTGCGTCTATAAGAGGTGAGTACGCAAACCCTCTGTTATTGTTCAACCTTCATTTTTGTTGTTTTTGAAGTTACTAGTTAGCGCCGAGTGCTATGCTGATTAGCGACTTTGCTTACGTGTCGATTTGTGTGTTGTTTGGTTGTGTACCAAAGTTACTCCAGATGCAGAATGTGTAAAACCGGGATCAAGTACAGCGTTAGTACTACAAACATGCTAAATAGTACAAAAATCTGTGAAAACAAAGTATATAGGTTAAATTTAGTCTTATTTCTAATGGCACTTTGTTTGTTTCCAGAAAATTTGGAAATCATTCCACCAGTGTAAATTTTATTGTATTGCTGAGAGAAATAAGTACGGCCTTTGAAATAGCTAATGTTTTTGCAGCTTCTTGTGAAAAAGAGCAGTTTAAGGTCAGCTGTGTTGTTTAGTCATATTGAGAAATAAGTACCGTACTGCCATTGAAATGGTTAACATTTCTTCTTTGAAAAAAAAAAAAAAAAAAAAACTGCTTAAGTGCAGCTTTTTGTTGTGTGGGCATGTTTCCATCGTTCCTGTTGAATTATTAGGACATATTAAATAAATAATGGACATAAATTTGTTTGGCTACTTTAATAATCAATAATGTATGATGCATCGATAATTGTGATAATCGTGATCATTGTCAATACCATGATCATTGTTCGAACATCGAATTGTTGCATCCTGAATCGTAATCAAATCGAATCGTGGGGTGCCTAAGATGGCACATCCCTACTAATAGGCTAAAAAATCTTTATGAAGATTGTGTAGCCTATGGAGTGGAAGGCCATGAATTTGGTACTTGGGAACTGACTGGACTTCCACCTTTGAATATCACCGCTTTCATATTGTAACAATTGAAATAAGCAGTACAATACAAAGGGTAATATAATGTTTGTACGTAAATGCATTTGTAATGATCATAAAAATATGTAGACTATTTAAACATTGAGAAAACTTGCGGGTTTTTTTCTGCCAACTCGAGGAGATTAAAATAAATGTCTACTATCCACCTGTTAGAACAGACACGCAAATATAAAATATATAAATGTTTATTGAATATCCTTCTTACAGTCTTGTTTAACTGGGAGAATTTGTTACAAAAGATAGGCTTTAATTTGTTATCATTATGTATATATGCACCTCATCGCTACAAACGTGATCACACAAAACGCAACCACGCATCGCATACCCGCATTTCCTCCTTCTCCTGAGTCCTCACAAATAAAACATATAATTTTGCTTTTTTTCGGACTTGTGCCTACAACTAAAACATAAAATATCGGGCTTTTTCAGGCTCGGGCAAGCAGATCAAGTTAATTG